>NC_068938.1:206527116-206537116 GCF_016801865.2 Culex pipiens pallens
AAACGGTGCACTTTATCAAAATTTTAGTAAAGTACTTTTTGATTGCAAATTTGATTTTACATCGAAAAATGAAGTTGAAAAATTTTTACGACCAAAATTTCGATTTTTTGAAAAAATCAGTATTGATTAAAAAATTCATAACTCGGTCAGTGATTTTTTGCACAACCTGGAAATTTCTGAAAAGTTGGCATTTTATGTCTTCTAAAACATATCAAAAAATAAAAAAAATTAAAAATAGTGTTTTTTTGTAAATCAAGTTTTAGTGATAAAAAGTTAAATAAAAAAATCACCAAATTTTTTTTTACCGTGTATTATTTTTTCCAGTGTAGTCCGTATCCATACCTACAACTTTGCCGAAGACACCAAATCGATCAAAAAATTCCTTCAAAAGATACAGATTTTTGAATTTTCATACATCATTTTTGTATGGACAGCTGCCGAATTTGTATGGAAAATTATATGGACAAACTAATGATGCAAAATGGCTTCTTTGGCCATACCGAAGGCACCAAAAAAGTTTCAGCCGGATTAAAAAATACAAAAATTAAAATTGAAGAAAAAAGACCGATTTCGTAGAGAATTGCTCAATGGCAAAAATGTGGCTTTGGAAAATACCGAAAACCATTTTGAGAAAAAGCCTTTCAGTTCATGGTAAAAATATTCATCAATTTAAAAAAAATCGGAGGAGAATCACTTGTACTTCACCAAACTACTACCCTTCCAAAACTAAATTTAATCATAAGATTAGGCCGATACAAATATTTAAAAAAGTTTTTGTCCCTCGGCCCTGGCCGAGGTCAAGGGGGGGGGGCAAAAAAATAAAAAAATATAAAAATTTAAATAACAAGCCATAGTCTTCACATTTAAATGAAAAAAGTGTTTTAAAATGCATTTTACACTAGTTCAGTTGTTTTGCAATCATTAGTTTTCAAAAAATCTAAGATCTGACAAAAACAAAAATTGTATCGAAAAAAAAGATTTTGCATCGAAAATTTTCAAAAAATCATAAGATTTTTTAATAAACCCAAACATGCTAAAAATGATTTTAAACGCAGGAGAATGTATTTTAATTTGGTTTCAGCTGGTTGCACTTGAATTTTCATTGAAATTTTGAAGTTTATTGTAAACATATTTTTTTTGCCCCCTGATTTTTCGGGCCAATTTTGAAGGGGGGGGGGGGGGTGACAAAAACTTTTAAAAATATTTGTACCAGCCTTATTAAAAAAAGACTAATTTTTTTATGCTGATTTTTCATTCCTCAATTCACCGTCAAATAAAAAAAATCAAAATCAAAATTACCTTTCGATAGAAGTGTTGAAATGTAAAAATTCCAGCATTAAAATGGATTCCGTCGTGAAACTACTTACTTTTCCTGTCATTCTTGAACGACGAAATAGCCTACTTTTCTGTACCAAAAATAACAGAATCGAATAGCAACACTTTTCAAAATAAATGCTGAAAAGTTCTACTTTTCAGCACTCAAATGGGTGCTGAAAAGTTGAACTTTTCAGCACTTGTTTCGAAAAGAAACACTTTTCAACATTTTTTTTTATTTAAACGATTTATTGACAAAATACATGAAAATTTGACATCAAATTTCACTCAGTATGTGTTTTTTGGAATTGCAAAAAATGTTGTATGGAACTCGTTGCAAAACTTGATTTTTTCAGCACTCTTCGTATTTATCCAACTCGGTGAACCTCGTTGGATAAATGTACGACTCGTGCTGAAAAAATCCTCTTTTTGCAACTTGTTGCATAAACTACTATTATGCAACAAGTTACAAAAAGAGGATTTTACAGCACTAGTCGTACACAGCGATGTAATAATCACCATCAAAAGGAAATCTCTGGACTTTCATCAAAAGAAAAAAAATCCGAAAGGAGCATGGCTCTCCTCTCTCGCTCACGAAAGATCGGTAAAAATAATCTAAAAAAATCATCATCTTGATTGTTCGGTGGAATATCCTTTTCAATACTACACTTGCAAGTGTAACGTCACACGTCGAAAAACGACCTGCCACATTTTGTAGATGGGTAATGTGTGTAAACAAAGTGAAATAAATGTTATTAAGTGGTACTGACAAGAAAATTAACAAAAAATCATCATCAGATTGATTTTCTTGAAGAATACAACATTTTTTTGCAATTCCGAAAAACACCCATTGAGTGAAATCTTAAGTCAAATTTTTCATGTATTTTGTATCGTTTAATGTTGAAAAATGCTACTTTTCGAAACAAGTGCTGAAAAGTTAAACTTTTCAGCACTGAAACTTTTTAGCATTCATTTTGAAAAGTGCTGCTATTCGATTCTGTTATTTGGTACAGAAAAGTCGGCTATTCCGTCGTTCAAGAATGACAGGAAAAGTATGTAGCTTCACGACGGAATTACAAACATTGTTTAGCACTGTTATTTTTGACCATTAAAAATAGGCTGCTTCGTCAATTGAAAATAAGTAAATAGTTATACAAAGGAATTGTAAAAAAAATATGCAAATCTGATTTCAATACCGTGCATTTAACCACAAAATCCATGAAAAACGACTTGTTTTGCCAAACCTCTAATCGTTCATTGAATAAACCCACCTCAACAAACCCCATTCACCCATTGTAAACCAGAGTTTCGTTCAACTCTTCCACAAAATCGCCATTGGTCAGCGAAAACCCCGCACGCTCCGCGTCCGATTTCCATCCGCAAACCGGAAATTCTGTTCAAACAAAGATTGATGGATTAGATAAATAGAACATCAGATCGACCTGTGGCCAGTGCCCGATATCGAAACCCCTCCCCCCACTTCTTGGTGCAAAACGGGTCATAATTACACCTCATTCGAAAGCGCAAAACCCAACCCAGGGTTCTTCACCGCGAGGCCACGCGGCCTAATTGGACGTGATGGATCAGCTAGTTTCTGGGGGACCTTCTTCTTAGTGCGGGGCGAGGCGGAAGATTCGCATACTTTAGCGCGATTAACGACTTAAACGAAATAATTGGAATAGCACCTCGTCGTCGTCGTCGTTCAAGGAAGGGTCCTCCAGCCATTAATTCATCACAAATGAGGCAATGCCGGGAAGGTTGCAAGAATAAAAAAAGAGGTTCTGGGCAGGCAAGACAAAATCGATATCGTCTTTCAGTTGGGGGGAGCAAAAAAACCCAAGTCGAGTTAGTCCAGACGACTAAAACAAGACAAAAAGCGGTGAGAAGGGAGGTGGGGGGACTAAAACATGTGTCCGATAGATTAATTAAAGGTGATTAAAAGCACATTATTCAAGTTTAGCGTGTGCTTTTTGACCAGGTTTTTTTTCATTTTTGCGCTGTGAAAAAGGAGGAAATAGCGAACCGAAAAAAAAACTTAAGAAACTCGAGAAAACACACCGGAGGAAGTGAGCCGTTTTTTTGTTTCGGAGTTGTGTTTTTCCTTCGCGGTGATGTGCAGTTTCACGGCGAATTAGTTCTTATCTTTTACACCGTCGTCAGGTAGAGTTGAGCTGAGTTGAGTTGGACACGCTTTAAGCGCAGTTAATTTGGCAGCTCAGTCTGTAACTTTTGGAGGAAGTGAGATGCGAGGAAGGTGGTGAGAAATTGAACTAATTAATGAGCTGAAATTTGTGTTTCCTTTTTTATGTAAGACAATTCAAATTACAAATAAACTTGATCAGAATTCAACAAGTTATGCTGTAGGTTTATTTTGATTGTAATGAGAATTTCGTTACTTAATTAAATTAAATGGAACACTTTCGAGCAATATTCTTTAAAAGCTATATATATTTAATAATTTAAACATATGTAAAAAAGATTCAAGCAAAAACCATGAATTCTTTTCAGGATAAAGAAAGGCTGCTGAGCAACTCTCTACGAAATAGGCCGATTTCGACCATTTTTATTTTTTGTATTTTTTTATTTGACTCAAACTTTGTGGGGGCCTTCCTTATGACCAAATAAGCTATTTTGCGTCATTGGTTCACCCATACAAGTCTCCATACAATTTTGGCTGCTGTCCTTACAAAAATGGTTTGTAAATATTCAAACAGCTGTAACTTTTGAGTGAATTTTCTGATCGATTTGGTGTCTTCGACAAAGTTGTAGGTAGTGATGAGTACTTTTGAGACACATTTTAAAAGGGCCAAATATTGAATATTACGCCCATTTAAAATGCTAGTCTTGATTTAAAAAATTTCAAAATATTTTTTTCGAAAAGATGGAAAATTTCACGAATGTTTCATGCATTAACATTGAAAATCGGACCATTAATTGCTGAGATATCGTCATTAGAAAATGGTGGGCTGATTGGGTGAGACTTAGAAAACTTCAATTTTCGTGTTTCTTTTTCTTAAAGCGGCTCTATCTCAGCAACCCGAGGTCCAATCTTCAATGTCTCTTAGACAATTTTATAGCAAATTTTCTGAACTTTTCTAAAAAAATATTTTTTGCAATTCCGTCGTGAAACTACTTACTTTTCCTGTCATTCTTGAACGACGAAATAGCCTACTTTTCCGTACTAAAAATAACAGAATCGAATAGCAACACTTTTCAAAATAAATGCTGAAATGTTCTACTTTTCAGCACTCAAATGGGTGCTGAAAAGTTGAACTTTTCAGCACTTGTTTCGAAAAGTAACACTTTTCAACATTTTTTTGATTTAAACGATTTATTGACAAAATACATGCAAATTTGACATAAAATTTCACTCAGTGTGTGTTTTTTGGAATTGCAAAAAATGTTGTATGGAACTCGTTGCAAAACTTGATTTTTTCAGCACTCTTCGTATTTATCCAACTCGGTGAACCTCGTTGGATAAATGTTCGGCTCGTGCTGAAAAAATCCTCTTTTTGCAACTTGTTGCATAAACTACTATTTAGAAATGGTCACTCATGGTCACTATTTTTAAAAATTGAAAAACTGCAAATATTTCGCTAAAATCAAACTTTCGGTGGCTATATCTTGAAAACGGAGCCCTTTATCAAAAAAATGTCAAGTACTTTTCGATAGCAAATTCAATTTTGCGTTAAAAAATAATGTCAAACTTGTTTTTGCATGAAACTTCGATTTTTTCCAAAAATCACTGTTTTTTTTTTTCAAAAAATCATAACTCGGCGGCAGATTTTTTGAACATGTTTCTCTCTAGCTCAAAAGTTGCGGATTTTTGTCTTCTAAAACATATAAAAAAATCTCGGAAATCAAAAAATAGGTATTTTGGGAAATTGAGTTTTAGTGAAAAAAAGTTGATTAAAAAATCTGCAATTTTTTTTCCGTGACCTATTTTATTCTCAAAATTCCTCAACAATACCTACAACTTTGCCGATACACCAAATTGATCAGAAAATTCACTCAAAAGTTACAGCTGTTTGAATATTTACATACTATTTTTGTATGGTTAGCAGCCAAAATTGTATGGAGACTTGTATGGGTGAAACAATGACACAAAATAGCTTATTTGGTCATAGGGAAGGCCCCCAAAGTTTGAGCCAAATCAAAAAATACAAATAAAATTCATTTCCGGTTTTGGTAGAGAATTGCTCTGCTTTAGATTTGATTCCTTTTGGCTCGAAAAACAGAAATCGTTAATTATCAAAATTATTTTCATAAGCTAAATGGGTAATTCTCTGCCAACTCACACAGCAGTTGCCCCGACCGTGAAACTTTGTCCTAAGAGGTAACTTGTGTCCCTGATCGCGAATCCGAGGTCCGTTTTTTGATATCTTGTGACGGAGGGGCGGTACGACCCATTATATTTTTGAACAGGTGTTTTTCAATAATTTGCAGCCTGAAACGGTGATGAGATAGAAATTTGGTGTCAAAGGGACTTTTATGTAAAATTAGACGCCCAATTTAATAACGTACTCAGAATTCCGAAAAAGCGCATTTTCACTTAAAAAGTTTAAAAAATTCTCCCATTTTCCGTTACTCGACTGTAATTTTTTTTTGAATATGTGATTTTACGGTAATTTTAATGTACTTTTGAAATCTACATTGACCCAGAAGGGTAATTTTTTTCACTTAGAACAAAAATTTTCATTTTAAAATTTCGCGTTTTTCTAACTTTGCGGGGTTATTTTTAAGAGTAATTATTACACTCAAATATACAAAGTTGTAGAGCAGACAATTTCAAAAAATTTGATATATAAACAGAAGGGGTTTGCTCATAAACATCACGAGTTATCGCGATTTTACGAAAAAAAGTTTTGAAAAAGTTGGTCGTCGTCAATCATGGCTGTTCATCGTCACATGCGACAGACATGGACGACAAAATGAAGAAAATCTCAAAAAGTAACTTTTTTAAAACTTTTTGTTTTGTAAAATTGCGATAACTCGTGATGTTTACAAGCTCCCCCTTATGTTTATGTATCAAAATTTTTGTAACTGTCTGCTCTACAACTTTGTAAAACATTGTTACACTGTAAAAAATATCCCCGCAAATTTAAAAAAAAACACGAAATTTTAAAATAAAAAAAATGTTCTAAAAGAAAAATGATTTGAAAAGTACATTAAATTTCCCTTTAAATTACATGTTCCAACAAATTTTACAGTCAAGTAACGGAAAATGAAAGAAATTAAAAAAAACAGTGTTTTTCCGATGAAAAGTACGCTTCTTCAAAATTCTGAGTACGTCATTAAATCAGGCGTCTAATTTTACATAAGAGTCCCTTTGACACCAAATTTCTTTCTCATCACCGTTTCAGGCTGCAAATTATTGAAAAACACCTCTTTTTTCGCATGTTCAAAAATGGAAGGGGTCGTACCGCCCCTCCGTCACGAGATATATAAGGGTCATTCTCTACCAACTCACACAGCAGTTGCCCCGACCCCTCTTCAATTTGCGTGAAACTTTGTCCTAAGGGGTAACTTTTGTCCCTGATCACGAATCCGAGGTCCGTTTTTTGATATCTCATGACGGAGGGGCAGTACGACCCCTTCCATTTTTGAACATGCGAAAAAAGATGTGTTTTTCAATAATTTGCAGCCTGAAACGGTGATGAGATAGAAATATGGTGTCAAAGGGGCTTTTATGTAAAATTAGACGCCCGATTTGATGGCGTACTCAGAATTACTAAAAAACGTATTTTTCATCGAGAAAAACATTAAAAAAGTTTAAAAATTCTCCCATTTTCCGTTACTCGACTGTTAAAAATTTTGAAACATGTCATTTAATGGGAATTTCAATGTAGGGGATAGTGGGGAGACTTGATCCCATTTTTTTGTATCGCACATAACTCTGTCAATTTCTCACAAAACTATAAACTTTTTGCATGAATTGAAAGCTTAAACATTCATCTATGTTTGGCTAATAAGGGTATTTCATCAGATAAACTCTTCGATTCATGCCAAGCGTTTTAAAAAAATATTTTAAACCGGCATTTTAAAAATTTTAGGGGTTACTTGATCCCCCTTTCAATATTTTGAAGAAATCTTAAGAAAAATGTTTCTTATTTATACAAAGTTTTAATTTTCTATAAGTTACAGCAATTTCACATAAAACCTGTACGGTTGTGTTCAGAATATAAGAAGTTTAGTATGTAAAATATTTAAATACTTAAAATATTATTTTTTAGACCAAAATTGAGCATGTTTAAAAAAGCTGGAAATTTTTGTTTACAAAACTTTTGAAAAAAGGTCCGAACTGCAGTAAGTTATGAACAACTATACTAAAGGAAACTATGTATGAAAACCCAGCCTAATTAATTAATCTTGAGGCTGATTCCAGTGACTGTAAAAATGCGGGGATCAAGTCTCCCTAAACGCACTTTTTTAAACAATTGATTGTATGAATAGTATGACGATAAATTTAACATCAAATGCGTAAGGGTTTTGGAGTTGATGAGTTTATCAAACAATTCATGCATAAAAAATATTTTTGTGAATAATTTTTGAGTGTTTTCTATACATATTAAAACAAAGAAAAAAAGATCTCTTGGAAGTTTTTTGCAGCTCGTTTTAGAAAAATGTGTGTAACTCAATCTAAACATTTTTTAATTTTTTTCTTTGTTTTCTACAATGAGTTTTAGTTAATTTCGCACAACTTTCTAGAACAAAGCTAATTGTTTTACCCACATGCTGACGAGATACAGAATTGGGATCAAGTGTCCCCGGGGATCAAGTCTCCCCACTCTCCCCTACTTTTCGAATCTACATTGACCCAGAAGGGTCATTTTTTCATTTAGAACAAAATTTTTCATTTTAAAATTTCGTGTTTTTTCTAACTTTGCAGGGTTATTTTTAAGAGTGTAACAATGTTCTACAAAGTTGTAGAGCAGACAATTACAAAAATTTTGATATACAGACATAAGGGGTTTGCTTATAAACATCACGAGTTATCGCGATTTTACGAAAAAATTTTTTGAAAATGTTGGTCGTCATCGATCATGGCCGTTCATGGTCACCCGCGACAGACACGGACGACGAAACAAAGAGAAACGCAAAAAGTAACTTTTTCAAAACTTTTTTTCGTAAAAACGCGATAACTCGTGATGTTTATAAGCAAACCCCTTATGTCTATATATCAAATTTTTTGTAATTGTCTGCTGCTCTACAACTTTATAGAACATTGTTGAACTCTTAAAAATAACCCTGCAAAGTTAGAAAAAACACGAAATTTTAAAATGAAAAATTTTGTTCTAAATGAAAAATGACCCTTCTGGGTCAATGTAGATTCGAAAAGTACATTAAATTTCCCATAAAATGACATGTTCCAAAAATTTTTACAGTCGAGTAACGGAAAATGGGAGAATTTTTTAAAAAAAATTTAGTGTTTTTTTCGATGAAAAACACGTTTTTTCGGAATTCTGAGTACGCCATCAAATCGGGCGTCTAATTTAACATAAAAGTCCCTTTGACACCAAATTTCTATCTCATCACCGTTTCAGGCTGCAAATTATTGAAAAACACCTCTTTTTTCGCATGTTCAAAAATGGAAGGGGTCGTACCGCCCCTCCGTCACGAGATATCAAAAAACGGACCTCGGATTCGTGATCAGGGACAAAAGTTACCCCTTAGGACAAAGTTTCACGCAAATCGAAGAGGGGTCGGGGCAACTTTTCCCGATTTCGTGTGAGTTGGTAGAGAAATTACCCATAAAAAACGGACCTCGGATTCGTGATCAGGAACAAAAGTTACCCTTCAGGACAAAGTTTTACGCAAATCGAAGAGGGGTCGGGTAACTTTTCCCGATTTCGTGTGAGTTGGTGGAAAATTACCCAAATTTAACATTGTTGATTAAAAATATTAATGTTCTATCAAACCCATCTGAAAGAGAAACCATTATCGACTATCAAATTATCAAATTGCTTTAAATGGAATAGATAAACCCACCAAAAACCTTCAAAATCAAAATCTTTCAACAAATTAACAACTTTGTTTTTAAATCCCCTTCTAAAACTGTCAGCAAAATATCAATTTGCTCGTATCCGCGTATCGATAGATACCAATAGGTGATTACGCCCTTTCCAGAAAAAAGGAGCGGATTTAATCCCACACACACTCACTCTATCATTTCCCCCCCTCACGATGTTCATTAGCCAATCGATTGGTTGTGATTGAAAGTGAAATTTTAACTCAATGCGCCATCTCATTAGCCAGGTCCCCAACCTTCATCCCTTCTCTTCCCTCTTGGGCTCCACCAACCAAACCTTATAGTTAGTCAGTTGGCTTAGTCGGTGTCACTTTCGCCCGCACCAGCTTACCCACCTGAATCACGTGCTAATTCTGCTGACATCATTCAATCGATCTCGTTTCGAATTGATTGCATTTGAAATTAATCTCTCGCTCTCCCGTGTGCCGGGAACCTGGGCAACATCAACGGCGTTGTTGATGCATGGTGATGACGGGACGGTGTGGACCTTTCCGCGAAATTGTGGGCTGACTGAGTGGGGAGAGTCAGGTAATTTAAGCACCCAGGTAAGCAAAAGGGAAGCCGGAATCTAGGTAGTTTGCTCGCATCAGTAATCGAAGTCGATGGAGCAAGAGTAGAATGTTTTATATTAAATGTCACTTTAAATTTTTAATGAGA
>NC_068938.1:206542116-206632734 GCF_016801865.2 Culex pipiens pallens
TAAATTCTCACAATTTTTTAAATATTTTTTAAATTTTTAATCAAAAATACCAGAAAATAAATACCAATTTGTTTTCATAGTTATTAACAAACACAAAACAAGATTCATTTTTAAGTAGGTATGTTTTGATGCTTTTTACAACAAGAGTTAGAAAATATTAAGTGGATGATAGAATGGTAATACAGCCTGATTATATAATACTCTTAAAATAAATAAAATTAATAAAAAAATTAATTGGTTTGTGTATTTTTTAACACAATCAAACAAAAATTACAAAAATGTTTTACATAAAAATGATCTATAAACATGAGGAATCCTTATTTATTTGGCTCGAACTTTGTTAGTGCCTTCCCTATGACCAAAAGGTGCCATTTTGTGTCGGTGGTTCACCCATACGAATCTCCATACAATTTTGGCAGCTGTTCATACAAAAATTGTACATAAATATTCGAAACTCGGAAACTTTTCAAGGATTTTTTTGAATGATTTGGTGTCTTCGGCAAAGTTGTATGGATTAATCAGAATTTTTTGATTAACATTTTTCTTTAAAAAAAGATTTTTTTTGTGTCTTAGGAAACAAAACACCGCATCTTTCAAGCCATTCAGAAGTATGGTCCAACATTTTGCCGACGAGTTATGATTTTTTTAACAGTGATTTTTTTTTAAAAAGGGAAGTCTTGTATATAAAACATTTTGACCTATTTTGTTATGTGTGTAATTCTCCGCCAACTCACACAGCAGTTGCCCCGACCCCTCTTCGATTTGCGTGAATCTTTGTCCTAAGGGGTAACTTTTGTCCCTGACCACGAATATGAGGTCCGTTTTTTGATATCTCGTGACGGAGGGGCGGTACGACCCCTTCCATTTTTGAACATGCGAAAAAAGAGGTGTTTTTCAATAATTTGCAGCCTGAAACGGTGATGACATAGAAATTTGGTGTCAAAGGGACTTTTATGTTAAATTGAACGCCCGATTTGATGGCGTACTCAGAATTCCGAAAAAAAACGTATTTTTCATCGAAAAAGACACTTAAAAAAGTTTTAAAAATTCTCCCATTTTCCGTTACTCGACTGTAAAATTTTTTGGAACATGTCATTTTATGGTTAATTTAATTTACTTTTCGAATCTACATTGGCCCAGAAGGGTCATTTTTTCATTTAGAACAAAAATTTTCATTTTAAAATTTCGTGTTTTTTCTAACTTTGCAGGTTATTTTTTAGAGTGTAACAATGTTCTACAAAGTTGTAGAACAGACAATTACAAAAAATTTGATGTGTAGACATAAGGGGTTTGCTTATAAACATCACGAGTTATCGCGATATTACGAAAAAAAGTTTTGAAAAAGTTGGTCGTCATCAATCATGGCCGATCATGGTCACTCACGACAGACACGGACGACGAAACAAAAAGAAACGCAAAAAATTACTTTTTCAAAACTTTTTTTCGTAAAATCGCGATAACTCGTGATGTTTATAAGCAAACCCCTTATGTCTATACATCAAAATTTTTGTAATTGTCTGCTCTACAACTTTGTAGGACATTGTTACACTCTAAAAAATAACCCTGCAAAGTTAGAAAAAACACGAAATTTTAAAATGAAAATTTTTGTTCTATTTGAAAAAATGACTCTTCTGGGCCAATAAAGATTCGAAAAGTAAATTAAATTTCCCATAAAATGACATGTTCCAAAAATTTTAACAGTCGAGTAACGGAAAATGGGAGAATTTTTAAAAATTTGTTAGTGTTTTTTTCGATGAAAAATACGTTTTTTCGGAATTCTGAGTACGCCATCAAATCGGGCGTCTAATTTTACATAAAAGTCCCTTTGACACCAAATTTCTATCTCATCACCGTTTCAGGCTGCAAATTATTGAAAAACACCTTTCGCATGTTCAAAAATGGAAGGGGTCGTACCGCCCCTCCATCACGAGATATCAAAAAACGGACCTCAGATTCGTGATCAGGGACAAAAGTTACCCCTTTTCCCGATTTCGTGTGAGTTGGTAGAGAATTACCCATGTTATATCTAATTGGCAATCGAAAAGTATTTTTTTTAATAAAATACCGAGTTTTCCCATCTGCTCTAACCTTCCATCGGATGAGGAAGTAAAATGGTTCCGGCCTTGGTTGTTAGGCCGTTAAGTCATTCCAGGTTTAGGAGTCGTCTCCATGCCATAAGTACAAACAACACATCAAACCAAGCCTACTCCGCAGAAATCGCTTGCGGCGGTTGGACTCGCAATCCGAAGGTCGTCAGTTCAAACACAGGGGTGGAAGGTTCCTTGGAGTAGAAAAAGTTTTGGGTGCTCTCCCCATTCAAGCCTTCGGACTCCTAGGTTCGAGCAGAAACTTGCAACAGAGATCACAAAAGAACCGGGGGTCGTTAATGTGGATGGTATGATTTTTTTTTTGAGTTTTTTTTTTTAAATAGTGTCCATGACTGTTCATTCCTAAAAATATTTTTTTTTAGTTCAGAAAATGTCGATATCACATTTAGTAACTGTCCGATTTTTAATGTTCATTCGTAACATTCGTAAAATTATTCGGTTTTTTTTTCAACAGATTGGAAAATTTAATTTTTTAGTATTAAAAATTGAACCATTAGTCGATATTAGAAATTGAAGAGTTGTTTAGGTGAGACTTAAAAAACTTATTTTTTCCTGTTTCTTTTTCTTTAAGCCGCTCTATCTCAGCAACCAGAACTCCAATCTTCAATTTTTCCTAGACGAAACTGTAGGAAATTTTCTAAACCTCAAAAAAAAAAAATGTCAGGATTTGACAATCATGGGCACAATTTAAAATGTTAAAAAATGAAATTTTAATGACAAAATTTAACTTGCTCATACACAGATAAAAAGTGAATTCACTCGAAACGGAAAAAAAATACTCACATGTAAACTCAGTTCAAGTAAACTTGAGATTCGACGTAAAGGGTTAAATCACACGTATCATGTTTTTACGTATAATTTGTCGCAAATTTACATCAATTTAAAAACAAAATGACGTGCATAAGTGTTACATCATAAATGATGTAACATTCGGAGATTTTTTTTTGTGTAGGACTTTTTCTAGTCTTTAGGTATTCGAAAATAGAGTTTACTGGTACAATGAAGAACAGGGATGGACAAAAGATAGAAAATATGCTTCAAAATATTTTTAAATGGATTCTAAGGAAATCAGAGAAAAAAGTTGTTAAAGAAATCCTGAGTTTTTTTTTCTAAAAAGGACTGGTTTTTGGCAATGGTCTGGAATATCTTGAGATTTTAACTGAATCTTATTTAAAAAAAAAAAAAACAAAATGGAATATTTGTCAAAACCATGTTTTATTTTATTGAATATTTTATTTTAAGAGATTTTTTTGGACGATTTCCTATGAAATACAACTGATTAAAAATTCAAAACCAAATGGTAAACTGTCTATTTAGAATGTTTTACAAGCAATTTAACAAGGTTTTGAAGGTAAATTACAATTTTCGGTTGTTATTATTGTACTTCCTCTCGAATTTTTGGGGAACTTTTGAAGGAGAGATAGGTTAAAGTCATGAAATTAAATTTGCAATGGACATTCTTTTGTTCATTTTAAATCAGTTCTTCTGTAGGTTTTCTTTTAATTATCAGTATTCCATAATTATGATGGTTTTTGAATTAGTTAGTGTTTGATTGTTTTTTTTTTAATTTAAAGTTCAATTTTAAAGACTCATAAATTTAAACTATATGATAAATCATGGATATCTCAACACATCGATCCCAAAGCTTCAACCCAATTTAAACACTAATAATTCCTTTAACAAAAAAGTCAAATCCTGCAAATCATGCTGATTGTCAGTAACGCTACAAGGCACCATGTTCAGCTGCTGTCGATCGCTTACCTCATCAGGCCGTTCTCAGACTTTCAATTTCACTGGAGAACTGAAAACATCATTACCTGGCAAAATGACCCCATCGAAATAAGCCCGTGCTTTCTTATCGACGCAGTGGTCATCACTATACCGGGGGTTCAGATCAGATCAGAGAATCTACCCCAGCCCAACGGCCATTTATGTAAATCATTTTGTAACAATTAATAACCATAATAACACCGTTTACGGCAATTGATGTGAACGTGTTCAACAAAGGCAAAATAAAACCTAATGATACTTGTCGTTTTTTTTTTTTTTTTGGGAAAGGAAGGTTGTGGGACCATCAGCTATAAATCGATTCGCACGCGTAGCACCCTCGCGGGAAGAAGTCGTTCTGTTCTAAGCAACTTCTTCTCGATGTTGGGAGTCTCTAGGTCAGGGCTGCTGCTGCTGATGGTGATGGCGGTGGAACTGCTCCAAAAGATCCCAAGATTGAGTGGCTTTGGCCCTCGCCTCCCTCAAGCAGCTAGCGCCTGAATGTATACACGAGAGTTAATGATACGTGAAATTATCGTTATGAATTTTTATTTTTATTACGCATTGTTGTTCGGAAATTGAGGGGCTCTCCTCTCTACAGCGAGCAGTTTTATGCCATTTGGGCTATGTAAATTTTGGGAGTTCTGGGGAGGGAGCTGGAAGCTAGAAAAGACGACGATCATCATCATAAAAAAGTGCGTCCATGACACAAAACCTGGCGATGAGAGCTGAAACAAAACACAAAAGTTTAAATGGAAACAAACATTAGTAACGGTATTGAGAATGGATGGTTGGGATGGTTTTCTTCAATTTGGTACGAAATAAAATGACTTCATATTTGAAGGTTAGGTAATATCAACGAACTGAGCAGCTATTTAAGGTAAGATAAAGTCTTTAAATTTTATTGCATTTTTTTGTTTGATGTTTGAAACAATAAAGATGAGATCTAATTTTAATCATCGAACATATAACAGTTGTCTGAAGCAAAGAGTGAAAGTGATGCCAATTCCTCCAGTCAACGTTCGCACAAATATTGCATAACATCCCGTCCCAATCGCAAAGGTGATCATTTCGATCTCGTTAGCTTCTCCCCAACAAAAGCCAACGCCTCTGATTCCGTCAAATATCGATCCACATCCCGTCCGAAAAACCCTCATTATCTTGCCCAAGCCCTGCAATATTCCAATCCATATCGAAGTCCAAGCAGAAAAAAAAATCAAATCACTATTTTGACAAATCACCTATTCCACACGGGAAGGAAATCCAACTCTCTTTTCACCTTTCCCCCCAAAAAATCGTAGGGTGTGGCTCTCCCCCTCGAAACCCTCCAACGCATAGACTGTCCAGAGGGAGTGTGGAGGGGAGGGGTGGTCACTTCTGATAGATACCAAAGACGAAAAGCCACCGCCCGAGATGGCCAGAGAGCTATCAATCTGTCATAAAGTGCACACGGATGATGGAGCGGCCAAGATTATTCGCTCCATCAGCAGCTGCCGCGTATTTTACCTGACTTTGAGCAGGAGGGAGTGATTCACCTAGAAGGGTTGTGTAATTTGCTGGTATTGCATTATTTTTGCTTAAAACAAAGCTCAAAAATTTTAGATTTCCGCTTAAAAAAATGGTTTATTAAATTTTATAAAGACAATGCAAATTTTATTTGTGTCCCAAAATTTCTTCTAAAAATCATAAATAAAAATTGGTGCTTCAAACTAAAATATTTATTAAATAAACGTGCTCAATTTAATAGAGACTGTTAAAAATACATTGAATGACGTTTAATTATACAGTTTTATTTCAATTGATGTAGTGTATTAGGATTTTTACAAACTATGAGCTTTGCAACCAGAGATTGGAATAAGAGAAAGTTGAGAAAAGTGATATTTCATTTATGCTACCTCCTTGTGGAAACTAGCAGGATATCGTTTCAATAAAATTACACTTACAATTACAATTTTCCTAAATTTGTTGAAATTTTGCAATATAATGACAGTGTCATTATTCTATTAGTGTAGGTACAAATAACTTTGTGATTCGTTTTGATTCGACAAAATTGAAGATTATGGATGAAATTTGATATTTAGTTTGTTTTTATACTTTTCAAATCCAATTAGCTTATAATAAAATTGTAATTTTCGCAAATTAATCATGATCACATTATTTAAAAAAAAATGAAATTGGCTTGAACAAACCAAATATTTTTTAAAAAAATAAAACGCAACAAACACATTATAAAAACATTTTATTGTAATTTTCTCATGCTCACAAACAAGGCAACAAAGCATGTAAGGGTGTTGCAAACATTTTTTAAGATTATGATAGATTTTCTTGACTTCTATTTTTTTCTTTCTCATTTTGCAATATTTTAAAATTTTATATAAGCAATTCTCCTTGAAATCGGCCAATTGATTGCCGTTTTACTTTTTTTATTGTTTTTATTGGATTAAAACTTATCAAAAAGCTTCCCTATGACCAAAAAAGTCATTTTGCACTACTGCCCAATTTTGGCCACTTTCCATAAATGGTATGTAACATTCGAAAATCTATATTGGACAGAAATGTTCTTATCGAATTCGTGTCTTCGGCAAAGTTGTAGATATTGGTTTAGACTAGACATAACAAACACCAACACTCTTATCTAAAAATTATTCATTTTTTTTTTAAGTTTTACTAGTAAAAGATGAATTCCAAAAAATGTGTAATTTTTTATTTTGTATTTTGTGATGCAAATTTTATTTTAAGTTTATGTCGCCTACTTTTTAATATTCTTGCCTAAAACTTCAACTGAAACTATTTAAAAAGAATTTTCCTGTAAAAAAACTAGATTTCGGCAAATTTAAAATATCGAACAAAAATAATGCTTTATTACATAACATAAATAACACAAAAACCATTTGAAAATTTAAAAATAACTCATTCCAAAAACAAACAATAATAAAAAAAATCTTGCAATAATTAACCTATCTAAATGATCTTTGTTAAGAAAAGGAAATACGGCAGAAGAAGGCAGTTTAGCTAACATTTAATGACGAATGCAGAGTTATAGCTTTTATTAACATTGACATATTTTTTCATAGAAACCTGTTTCAGGCCATTGCGAATTTTATTTTCCTAATTTTGACTCCTACTTCCCAAATGAAAGTTTGCCCAACACAAAATGGGCAAAACGAAATTATTGACTAAAATTTAAATTTTTGTTGAAAATTATTACTTGTAAAATCTATTGTCAATTATTCTCAATACATTGGAAAACGCTAATTCATGTATTTTTAATCAAAAGAAGACTTTTAAATCTTATATCAAATATTGAATTTTAGACTGTAGATCGGTTAAAAAGGTGAAAGTTTAGGAATATTTTTCTCATAAATGGGTTGTTTTCTACGATTTCGTAATTTTTATAGCAAATTTTTGATTTTCTTTATTTGATTTAAAAATGCATTCCCTGTGTCAAAATATGCCATTTTGTATTTTTAAAATGTACTGAGCCATAGTGCGTGAGTTTTAGGAGATATGGTAATTGAAATAAAAACCGTGCTTTTAGGAAAATAATAAAAATGTGGAATAAATATCGAATTTGCAATCGTAAAGTACCAATGTTTTTCAGTTATCTTCTCTTTTTTTTCTTGCTTTTTTAAAATACTTTTTGAAAGAAAATCACCAATGAAAAAAATATTTTTGAAAAGCTGAAATTTCCTACATTTTTTTCTAAAGAACTTCGGGCAATTTGGGCAATTTGTTTATGAAATACACTCTCAAAGAATTTTTGGAACATTTTTGAATTTTTTATATTGATAATCCGACCAATAGTTTCCAAGACATCATCAAATGCAAAATACAGGCTTATTTGGTAATACTTAAAAAATATTTTTCATCGATTAATTTTTTTTCGTGAGGTTGTTTTTCAAAAACGAACTGCCCGATTTTCCAGAGAGAAAATTGATGGAAATTTTCTCAGCTTTTCAAACACATTTTTCCAGGGTTGTCCTTTTTTCAAGAAGTATAATTTTAAATGCAAAATAAAAAACAAAAAGAAATCAAAAATTGACACTTAAAAGAAGCTATAACATGAAAACGGTACATTTTATCGATAAAAATGTGTTGTACTTTTCGATTGCAAATTCAATTTTGTTAAAACAAGATTTTTTATATTTTTTTTGTCAGATTTTTTTTATATTTTTCAAAAACACAGTAATGACTCTTTTTGACATAGTTAATGCAGGATAAAGTTAAATCCACAATAAAAAAAGAACATAGAAAAGCTAAATCGTAGCAAACCACTACAATTAATGGATACCTTGCATTTTTTTTTTTTTTTTTTTGAGAATGCATTAAACATTTTTCGATACTTTTTGCATCTAAATTTTTCAACAAAGGCTTGGAATTTTAATTTTTTATTAGTGCGTCTAATTGCTTTACTGATTTTTAAAGCAATTTCTGAAGCTTATTGTCAATCCCATGACTTTCCCAATGACGAAAACGACGAACTCCCCAAATGTCGAAATCTGTTCACAGGAAACCGAACGAAAATCACGTTACAAGTAGGAGATACACCTCGAGAGAAGAAAAAAAGTCAAAGCTCACGTGGGCAGCGGCACAGATGAGTGAGCTTTTGTCTCCTCGTCCCAATAGGGCCCCCCTTCTATTTCCACGTGGACAAGAGCCGTCCAACCGTCCTTCCTGGTGCGAGGGTCATTAGGCAGATTGATCACATGTCTTGGCCTGTGCCGCCACCGCCAAGATTAATGCTCTTCCCCTTAAATCCACGTCCTGATGTGGAGCTCCACTGCTAGAGCTCCAACTATAGCTGTGGTGAGTGGTTTATCAGATCATAACACCATCGTCGTCTTGATGGTTGACGTTGGAACGCGCCTTTGAACCTGATTGCGGGCTTGAGACGAAGACAACGGACGCGGTGATGAAAGCTACCGATCATTGAGCTTTGAAAAATTAAAGACGATTGTCTCGCAGGCGGGTTTGTGACAAATGGGGGAGAGGCAGTGTGGCAGGGGGCTTTCTGGGAAAGGAGGTTTGCTGGAATGCAAGAATTTGATTTTGATGTAACGGAAGATAAAAGCTCCACCGCCTTAAACTGGCACAAAATTGTTAAATTTTGATATAGCAGAGCATTTAATTTTTAATATTTTTTATTGAAGCTTTAAAAATATTTAGAATTTTATCACATCGATTTTCGTGAATCTTAGACTGTACTTCAGAATAATTAATTCTTGTAATATTTTTGTAAGTTTTTGTTTTGTTGTATAGTTGTTTACACGCTTCCATTATTTTTGAAGAACATGACAAATGAATTGGTTCCTAATGATCATAAAATTCTGGAATGCAACAAACTATTCAACAAAATCCAAATCCCATTCACACAATTCATCCATTTCAGCTCATAATCCAACCAACCCAGGCCGCGGAAGAAATCGCTGTAATCCGATGTTAACGATGCTCCCCGATTGGAATACCTAATGAGTATCAAGATTATTCTAATTTATATCCAGGTATCGTCTGACGGTTAAACTGGTTGCACCAGCCTCAGCAGCTACCTGGCACCTGAACCAAAAATGTAGGAAGCATCTTTCGGAATTAACAGGTGGAAAAAGATTGAAAGTTGGACGAAGATTGCCATCTTCGAGGTTTTTTTTTTTTAATGTAAGTCGATCTTCGTTCACGGGAAATTTAGAACGGCGATTAGTTTTTATTTCGAGGCTTACTAAATTGGTGAGTTATTTGTTCTAGCGTGGCTTCTGCCTCTCTGAGTTCGCTCCTCACAGTGGTCGTTCACTAAATTGTAGCTTAAATATGATTGCTCGGTTCGTTGAGTTCGAAAAGGTGAAGTCCGCTGCTGGGAAGACTTGACGACTATCGTTTTTCGGGGCCAAAAATATGTTAATTGCCCGTTCTGCGCGCTGCGATCAAGATAAGCGAACCATGTTTAGCAAAACATTAACAAGAATTTAAATTAATAGAAGAAATCCCGCGTTTACGACCACGCTGGTTGGCGTTTTAACGAAAGTCCTCTAGTTCAAGTCCACGCGAAGACTGCGCCGGAGACCCCTGGCTGTGAGTTGGATGAATGGCGCGATGAAATCGGACACTTGCCCATCGCGAGGCCGGACCGCGGTGGCCAAGATCACTGGGTACACGCATTAGCACACAAAAGACCTGTGATCAATCTGCCAGCTCGTCGATGACCTGGGCTTTGGAACTGTCGTCATCGCCGGGTTGTGGTGACGACAGAAAGTTTTAGAGCTGAAATGATAGTAATCAATCAAAAGTAACTTTAGAAACAAAATAACTTACCCAAAAGTCTCGTACTAAATCTAAAATTTCACACTCATAAACTGCACTCGCCCCCTAACAAGAACCCCTTTAACCTTTAATCTTTAGCGCAAAGTCCTTCCCTACGACAGCCCAATTGAGTTATTCCCGACCTCTTTAGCCCACAACTTTATGCACAACTTTTTATCGATTTCTCAGCTCCAGCCTCCGACTTCATCACCACACCGGCCTGTGTCAGTGTGGGAAGGGCGTGAAAAAGGGAAAAACCCTTCCCGGGGTCGTTGAGAAAAGAAAAACGAAGAAAAAACACAAAATATCACAAAGTCATGGCGCATTAATATTGTAATAACTCGCGCGCCGGTTTTTCTTTAGTGCGGCTTCGGCGTGGCACCTTACTTTTTTTTGCTAAAGTTTTGCGGGATTTCTTGAAGGGGACAGTGAAAACAAATATTTGGCATATAATCATTCTATTTTATTCAAGGTTGTGAATAATTTAAATCTTCTGATAACAGATGAGATAGAGCATGCCACTATTAAGATTGCAATTAAGCAAAATTTAAATACATTTTTCTTTTTAGAAAAATGTATCACTTTGATATTCATTATTAAGTTTTGCCACGCAAATTTTAATAATTGTGAACAAGTGACAGAATTTTCCAGACTACAAAAATGTTGACTGATTGTAGGCCATTATTTGAAATTTATACTTTAAAAGTAATTTTATAATAGTTAAGTAAAAATTTAATGCAAACAAAATTATGTCAAACACAAACCAAAACCTTTTCAAATTTGAATTAAAATCAAATTTAATTTTCACCATTTTGATAAAAAAAATGAACTCCAAGCCACAACATACACACTACAAACCATTTTTGTTTAATTAGCTTACTTTTAATAAATTCCAAATTATTCAGACTGAATTTTCAAAAACATTTCAGCTACTTGTTAAACTTTGTCAGATAACAAAATTGATATATCAATTTAATATGCGAAAATATCATAAAAACCCAACACATTAAAAACGACATATTTGCAAAAATGGCAGAAATATGTTTTATTTGTTTTTAGCCATATGGTAATTTCCAGCGAACAAAAAGTTATAAAAATTTGTGCAAAATACTAATTCGTATATTTTTCAAAAACTTGCCAAACTTGTAACTAAGATGGACGAGGTGATATCAAACCCAAAAGCCCTATTTGGGCACAAAAAAAAAAACTGAAAAAATTGTGATATACTTCAAATTATGAATTAGTTCAGCAATTTTATTAACAGTCAAAAACATAAATCATTGAATAAAAATTTATTTTTAGACCGAAAAATTAGAGTGTTCTTAAAATTTGTATGGAGTTTTAGAAAACTTGATCATACTTATTGAACTAAACTTCAGAACAATTGATAAATTTTATTTAGTTACTGAAAATCATATTGAAATTAATTCATATACAACAATTATGGTGATGCTTGAAAATAGTTTGACAAAATTTTGTATTTAATTCACCGATATGCTATTTTTTATTAATTATTTTAAAATTACGCAGAATTTTGCATGACTAGCCTAATTCAATCTAAAATTCATCATAATTTTACGGAAATCACCCTAAACTTGCCCTAATAATGACAATTTATTTGATAACTCAAAAACAGGAAAAGATTTATGGTACAAGAACAATCAAGCAATATATTGCTAAAAATTTGTTCCTTCAACTTCAGAAAAAAAAATGAAAAAAGAATAATTGAAATTTTTGTCCATTTACTTTTTTAGAGACCTCAAAATTTTTTTTTACCGAATATTTATTTGACGTTTTTAATGTTTATCAATTATCAATGTTAGAATAGTGAATTAAAAATATCACATTTGAACAAAATAACTAAAAACAAACTTAAAAAGTAGTAAAAAATACTAGTTTTACATTTGCTAAAGTTAAGAAAAAAAACTGCAGTCCAGACTCGGCTTCGGGAAAATTTCACTTCGAATAATCGAAACTTCGGATAATCGAATCACGAAAGAACACAATTTTCCTTGTCTAATTATTGATTGTCGAGATTTAGTATGACCCCTAAACTACGCTAAAGTGATTTAAAAATTTTAAAATCTAAGATGGCGGCCAATATGGCAGTGATGGAATATTGAAAAAAATCATTTTATTATTTAATAGGCAATAAACTATTCAAATTTAACTACAGAACTCGATTTTAATGTTTAAAACAAGAAAAAGAAAAAAAAACAAAAAAATTGTTTTGTTCGTGATTCGATTAGCAGAAGTCTCATACAAACCTCCGGATAATCAAGGCTTCGGATAATCGAGTCTGGACTGTATATATCTATGAACAAGATTTCCTGATTTTATAAATTCATTGTAAAATATTATCATGACCAAACTATGTTACCACGTGGCAACGTTTAGTTTTTGGTTTGAAATAAAAATTGATGCCTTTGTTTCGAGTTTTAAATGTAAAACTTTATCAAATGCACTGAAAGCTTTTTCATACATTTCAAATAATTTGTTGAATTGAAAAATACTTAGTCCTAGTCTATAGTTCAAAATAAAAAAAAATAAGGCTAATTTTAAAATGTCTAAGAAACAAGTATCACAAAATGTTGAAAACGATATTTCCAAAAGTTTTTCAACACATGAATCGTTTTCGATCGTTGGTATGAAATTTTCAATCAGTTTGCTTATTTAAGTCATCCAATTTGATTCTAAACAAACGTTGGGAAGCTAATTTGATCTGGTTACTAAGACTGATTTAAGAGATTTTTATTATTAAAATAAACATTTTTGGTTACCTTAAATTTCAAATTTTGATTGCCTTCCTTACTGAGAAAAGGATATGAAATCAAAAAAAAAAAAACTTCTTAACTAAACTTCCTAGACCCACCTTCACGAAGACATATCTACTCATGATCATATTCTAAGCAAGTGGCTGCTCGTGTGGTGGGATGTTGATCAAAAAATTGTCACTCGATTATCTAGGAATTGAAACGATTTTGTCCGTTTTGGTCTCATTCAACTCGTCTCCGGAACCAAAATTATTAAGTTTCATGTAGTACTTAAAAAGTTACGCTAAAAAACAGTTTTGGCTGAAGTTTGGATTGTAAAATGGGTGGTTTATGAATGAAAACTCATCATATTATATAGTTTTAGAAAAGGCAGGACAAAAAAATTAAAATTTTACAACGCTATTAAAAGTAATGAGCACTTAATTGTTTTTTAAAGTTTGTTGTGGCTAGTTTTCAGAAATTTTAATATGATGTCTGAATTAATTGTGTGAGCTATCGTTGAATGGATAATCAAATTTTCTTCAAAATGAGCCGAAAAGATTAAAAAAAATCATAAATTTATTTGTAAGCCGAAAAAATTAAAGAATTATCAATTATTGTTATGTACAGCTAAATAAAAAAATGATTATAAAGAAAATTTCTTAATATTATTTAATTATATTTTTAACCGTGCCAACCGAGATCGTGGCGCAAAAATGTAATTAGAATTTATGATGCCTTCGTGCCGGCCTTTATCATCAGCTCGTTTTCACGAGAGCCTTCTCGTTTCGCTCCTTGTCTCAATCCTTCCAAGTGATCCTCGCCACCAAGAGCTCCAACCATCCAGCCAACCAACCAATCATCAACAATCTTGCGCGCCCTCTCCTTCCTTTCGGCGACCGCTTCTCGTTGAGGGTCGACCCCAAGTTAAGGTACAAGTTAACGTACACTTCCCTTTTTATTCTATCACCTCATTACCGGTTATTATTACCTCTCGCGAGACTCTGGCTCCTTTTCGAACCTCTTCTCAAGAGTCCTGAGATTGGTGGAGAGAGGGGAGAGCAAATTGGCCCCTCGCGAGTGGCCACCGGCGCTCAAGTGAGCGAAAAACCAGACACGGACAAAGTGTTTACTGCCCGCTCTCCACTTTCTCTCTCTGGCCAATCCAATCGGTCGAGCCTCCAGCCACGCAATCTCGTGTGTGTTGAGCTGAGCAGCTCAAGTCTCGGCGCGCGAAACAAGCTAAAGATGATGCGCCTCGCAGGCAATTAAAGGTTGTTGTTGTTGCCTTCTTTCGGGTTTTCTTCAAAACAACAACAATCTCACCGGCGGTGGACGCGGTGACGACTTTGGCGCTGTTCACCGAACGAGAGTAACACCTCGGGATTGACTTTGCCATGTGTGGTCAGAGGTTGCGAGAAGAAAATGTGAATATTGAGTGTAGCTCTATATTTAAGTAATTTTTTTTTGCGATTTTTTCCCACGTGCAATCCCAACGTCAAAAGAAATGGGAAATAATTAATACAAAACATCCATGAATCATGTTTTTTTAAACATTTCGAAAACTTCTCGTGGTTTTTAAACATCAATTTTATTTTGTGATCGATTTGATATTGACAAAACATATTTTCAAAAAAAGCATTAATTCTATTTTGTTATAGGGTACATAAAATAAAATCTTTTCAAAAAATTCCAAAATGGTAAAAAAAAGTTCGATCGGGCTTGTTATTTTGAAAAAATAGTGATTTTAAAAAAATATTAAGATGGTTAGAAAGTATTTTCAACTTCAATTTTCAATGTAAAATCAATTTTTCATTAAAACTTTAATTAGGTGAAATTCTCCGTATTGAAATGTAAGCGAGTTTTACGTTATTTTTTATAAGAGGTGCCCATATTGCGCAATTCTCACTAACTTGGACTTCGCACTAAATTATTGCTATCGATCGCACTATTGCGACTTGTCAAACTGGCTTGGGAAATTTTAATTTTCTCAAAAAATGATC
The DNA here is from genome assembly GCF_016801865.2 of Culex pipiens pallens. Taxonomy (NCBI): domain Eukaryota; kingdom Metazoa; phylum Arthropoda; class Insecta; order Diptera; family Culicidae; genus Culex; species Culex pipiens. The sequence continues at coordinate 206,557,039 of NC_068938.1, forward strand.
AAAGCGAGCCGATGTTGCTCACCTGTCAATCGCAATTTTAAAGTGCGAATGTCCAGTTTGGTGGAAACTGCGACTGGAAATGTAAATAAACAACTGCTGGTTGCCTAGTTTTTGGAAATTTTGTTGTCAAAAGTGCGAGAAAAAAGTGCGGGCCAAATCCAAGTTACAGTGCAAGGATCAATAATTGCCTGATTTTTTTTTACTTTGTTGATATGGCTTTTGGTTGCTAAGATATGACCATGAATTTAGACTGTTGCTGTTGTCCTCTTCAAAAACGTTCCGAAAAATCAGGAGCATATATTTTTAGAACCACTTCTAAATTTCATTGTAATTTTTAGTGCGATCAGCTGAATCAATTTAAATTCATTCCTCTGCGTTTATTAAGTTTTTTTTTTAATTTGAGTTAATTGAAACATATTTGGAGTATTGTAAATTTTCGGACCGCATAAAGATTTTTTTCAAAAAAAAAAAAAATAAACATTAAATCTTATAAAACTAATCTTTGCAAACCGATTGCACTGCATTCTGCATTTTCCATGCCATTTTTTTATTGAAATGTTGAAATTCTGTCATGTTTCTTCAATTTTTATATATTTTTTTTCTGTCAGAGCCGAGGAACGCAAACTCTATGAAAAATTTGCATCGGCTTGATTTAAAAATAAAACAAAAAAAAATCTTGATTTCTTGACTCCTTGACCCAAATAGACCTCATTTTTTGATCTCCGATATTTCGGAAGCTCGATTTTCAATGCTATAAATTGAAAATTTTGTGAAATTATCTGCTCTGGTCAATAAAACAAATGTCGATATTTTGTAATCAAGAATAACTTTTTGAATGCGCTGAAAAAACATATTTTTTTTTTCAACTGTTGGGTTCATATTTAACTGAAAATTTAATTTTGCATTGAAAAATAAAATCAAAAAATCACTTGTTTCAAAATATCGAAAGCCCAAGATATTTTGCTCAAAGGGATTTTTAAAGAGATGAAATTTTATGTCTCTTCTATCGTATCGAAAAGATAATGTTTTTTTGGAAACCAATTTTTAGTTACAAAAGGTCATTTTAAAACACAGAAAAAAAAATCCTTGTATCAATTTTTCGGTTTTGTACTCATCTATACCAACAACTTTGCCCAATCGATAAAAAAATCATTCAAATGATACAGATTTTTGAAATTTACTAAATCCGGTGAAACGAAAATATTTATTAACTGAAAAAAAAAACGGAAAATTTGCGTGAAAGCAATAAATTTTTTATGGTGTAATTTGTTATGTATACTCTTTATTTTTTGTTATGTTGTTGTTGTCATGCTGATGCTCATTGTTCATTGTCATGCTTTTTTTATGTTTTGTATCATCCTTTTTTCATCTTAATTTATTATTATTCTTGGCTTACAGGTTATAATTTCATAAGTTGACTTATTCATGATTTTATTTACTTCAAAGAAGGAGTTAGAAAATCATGTTACTAAGGAGGGAAAATTTCGCGTAATTTTTGGAAGGTAATTTTTATAATCATGACACTCCGATTTGGACTCTTGACCGATCATAATTTTTATTGTACTTTTAATCATTTTTTACAAAATATGAACAATTCCATTTGATTGAAATAACTGCATATTCTTAACACCTCTTCAAAAAGTTATAACAAAATTCAAAGAACCCCTGACCAACAAAGGAACGCCTTAACCAGCCTGCCCCAAAGCGATGTTCTCTCGAATCCGAGGTCCACAAAACGCCTCAGTTTCGGAAAAAAAGAAACAACAACAACATCGTCGTCCAGCATCCTCCAAGTCTTCGCGATGCAGAAATTGGGTGTTGGAAAAAAGGGGGTTCCGAACGACGACGAACGTGTGGATAAAATTCCACCTTGCGGGCTTCTTAACTGCACCGGCACGACCGCGGATTGGATTTCCGAGAGTTTCACATTTCTTGGAGGAATTTCTTCCGACGGCTTGGCTAAAGGGGCGAACGAAACACTTGTAGTAATTGATGTAAAGTGGCGTTAGAGATCGGAGCGCGTGATTTGGTCGGGTTCCCAAAGGCCGCGGCTTCGAGGCCAATCCCGACGAAGAAGAGCGTGTGAGCATCGGTTGTCAGTTTCGCGCGATGTAGAACGTGAAATTGGTAATACCTGCGGGATAAAGCAGGCTGGGCAGACGACCAAGGAGGGTGCATCTGAACATGTATGTTGGCAATTCTTCGTAAAATATCTAACTGAAAATTAAAAAATGTATGAAAATGACAAAAAGTGTTAAAAACAATTTATTGCATCATAAAAAATCTGTATAAAAATATTTACTTTCGAAATTTACTAAAGACTTGAAACAGTAAAAATTTCCAGGAGAATTCCTCACATGATTAGCAAAGATGCCGTCAGGGTCGTCGGAAGAGGCATTTTTGCAGCAAAAAAAACGAAACCCTCCTGTGCTGGTGCCTCGCTAATCAGTCAGGTTAGGCGCTCACGCAGTGCTAAATCAAGCCCCCCTTCATCTGCGGAGTGAAATAAACACTGAAATCGATTTTCATTATTATTATTATTGTGGCACATATTCAACGCCACCTACCGGAGTCAACCTCGGGATGGACGTTGGAGCAAAACCTTGAAGAAGCGTCCCGCTGATTTGTTTTTTCTTCTGCATGGCCGTTCAGGGATAGAGCTGGAAGCTGCGGGATCTCGAAAGAAATGATCTTCTGATGATGATGCTCCCTGTGAAGCGGTCTTGAGCGATTAGGGTTTAGAAAGTTTAGGCCAAGGTGTGCGGATAATAATTTAACTAGATAATGGTGCTCACTGGCTATCAGTTTTTAGGAGTTTTGGATTTGAGCTAACATTTGGTGATGTTATTAAGGATTCAACCTTGTTCTCTTTTTTGTTTATGTTTGATGATTTTTAAATTTATTTTTTAGAATTTTTTTTTTTGTGAACTGTCTTAGAAATGCAATTAAAACATGATAAAATTTAATCTCCATGTGGTAATTTCACATTTAATAAAGTGTAAGCTTGCCCTGTTTTAGACAAAAACTTAATCAATTTGATGTCGAAAACTAGCCAACAAGAAGCCACTGAAATTAGAAAACTTCAACTACATCGTTACCAGTCCCGTCAGCGAGCTTCATGCAACGAAAACTTTATTTTAATTACTTCATTACTGGGCGTGCATTCCGCCTGAAAGCTCCCATTTTGCACAAGCGGTGGTCACACGCACGCACATAAATCGCTAACGAAACACGGTCCTGTTCTGGTGAAACGCGCGTACTCGCTCGAAAAACTTTTCTCCCTTTGATATGTTTGTAATGAATTTTGTGAGCTCTGCTCGGCTCCGTTGATGGGTTCGCTGGAAACCATGTTCCATTTTAACACTACGTGGGCGACACAGTTCAGCTCAAATAGTGGAAGTGTGGAAATTGGCTTCCAGGCTGCGTCCCCCGCTCGAAAACGCAATTGACTCGTGGACTCTTTTTTTATGTTTTGCAGCGCCCAGATTGCTGCTTTCCGCCTAACGATGGCGCCCGGATTGCGGCAACGCGTACTAAAAAAAAAGCGAAGCCGTGGAAAACTATTTCGCAATTACTTGCATATTTACGACGCCTTTGTTTTTCGGGGGAGTCGGGAAAAAGTTGGTTCGCTGGGTGCGGAAAGTTTTCACCCACCAAAAAGCTTCATTTAGCTGCTGCTGCTGAGGCAAGTGTAATGAAAATTCTTTGATGGATCACTGGTGCTGGTGGAAGCCACTTGAGTTGGCTGGCAGCGCTGACTGGTTCCGGAAGTTAACTTGCTTGCCTTCAAAGAGGAAGAAGGAAGTGGTTGCAAATTGGAGCGTTGATTGGTGTGTGTGTGTGCTGCACGGTGTAAGTTTTTGATTGAGTTCTCAAGCAGGGTGCAATGTGTTACTAGTTGGAAGAAAGCAGTCGGTAACGCATTTTCTGTTTTTTTTTGTTTTAACAGATTCTTAAAACTTTACAACCTATCCACAGCCAAAAATCCGATGGTAAAATCGCATGCAAGAGCATGCACATCACCTTCGTCAGAATATACACACTGCATGTACATTTTTTGCAAAAACAAAAAAAAGAGTTGAAACCGACGGGATTCAACCCCAGCACCAACAGTAAGACTGGCGCCTTAGCCCACTCGGCCATCAGACCGATGAAGAGTGGAAATGATAAAGGCATATATAAGCTTGACATTTCGGTCAAGTAGGTTTCCCATACTAATGGGCTACATATTGCAGGGTGTAAAATTAAATTAAATTGCATAAAATTATGATATATTTTTTTACACCCAGGCCTTTTACACGCAGCTGTATTACTACTTTTTTAACTGTGTATATATATTTTTTATGTTCAAAATGCATTAGAAAGAAGCATGTAAGGATTCATCGGTTAAACTTGCTCAGTTAAATTTTGAAGTTTTGTTTTGAAAAAATCTACTTTTTGTTTTCCCGGGCAGACGGTAATAACAAAATTCATGCCATTTCAAAAACAAATACTGTTAAAATAGCAAAAAGTTTTATGGAACCTTCTTGAAAAAAGTTTATGTTATCATAACAAAATTTGTCATTGGTCTAATATTGGTTGAAAGCTTTTGGGATTATCGGATTAGTTGTTAAGGCGTTACATACATGTATATCGGCAAAAAAGTCAGAGGTTAGTATGAGCAGACACTCCAACTTTTTTTTAATATTTTTTTCAGGGCGTTAAAATATACATTTTCACCTACTAACAAAATAAATTTGAATATTGGTTGCATCATTGCCGAGATAAAGCAATTTAGAGTCAGCAATTTCAAAAAACGGGTGCCACGATATCTCAACACTGTCTTGACTAAATCGGCTCAAAATTTTGGTGAAGACTTCTGTGTGCTAACGAAGCCCGATTTTCAAAAAGTTTATTTTAAAAAAAGATAAAAATATTTTTGTATTTTTCATGAAAAAAAAACGTTGGTTTTTGATTGTATTTTTTTAATAAGCAGATTTTAAAAATTTGGCTTTGTCATGCACACGGGATACACCTTGAGAGTCTTCACCTCAAATTTCAGCCAATTTGGTCAATTCTATCTCGAGATATCGTGGCACCCGTAAATCAACTCGAGGTTTAGAGGAAAACGCCAACAAAGTTTGACAGCCCGCTTTGCGCATGGCAAAATTTTGAACTTAAATCGTCTCCTACTCAGTTTAATCATTAAATATCTTCATGAAACTTTCAGGAGTCATCAATTATTTAACAAATATTCTGTAATATAAAATTTTGTGATTTTCTACATGTTTGTAACCCCTTAAAATGACAAAAAATAATAACAAAGATTTGTTCGAAGAATAACTTAAAGTGTTATTAGTATGTTATTACAACAACAATCCAATAACAATAATTTCACAACGACGAATAACAAATTTTGTTATAAATAACATAACATGTTATTGGCATAGTATTTTCAAATATCAAAAAGTGTTATTCCCAAGTTATTTCCGTCTGCTCGGCTTTTGTTTTTTGTTTTTTGTTTTTTGTTTTTTGTTTTTTTGTTTTTTGTTTTTTGTTTTTTGTTTTTTGTTTTTTGTTTTTTGTTTTTTGTTTTTTGTTTTTTGTTTTTTGTTTTTTGTTTTTTGTTTTTTGTTTTTTGTTTTTTGTTTTTTGTTTTTTGTTTTTTGTTTTTTGTTTTTTGTTTTTTGTTTTTTGTTTTTTGTTTTTTGTTTTTTGTTTTTTGTTTTTTGTTTTTTGTTTTTTGTTTTTTGTTTTTTGTTTTTTGTTTTTTGTTTTTTGTTTTTTGTTTTTTGTTTTTTGTTTTTTGTTTTTTGTTTTTTGTTTTTTGTTTTTTGTTTTTTGTTTTTTGTTTTTTGTTTTTTGTTTTTTGTTTTTTGTTTTTTGTTTTTTGTTTTTTGTTTTTTGTTTTTTGTTTTTTGTTTTTTGTTTTTTGTTTTTTGTTTTTTGTTTTTTGTTTTTTGTTTTTTGTTTTTTGTTTTTTGTTTTTTGTTTTTTGTTTTTTGTTTTTTGTTTTTTGTTTTTTGTTTTTTGTTTTTTGTTTTTTGTTTTTTGTTTTTTGTTTTTTGTTTTTTGTTTTTTGTTTTTTGTTTTTTGTTTTTTGTTTTTTGTTTTTTGTTTTTTTTTTGTTTTTTGTTTTTTGTTTTTTGTTTTTTGTTTTTTGTTTTTTGTTTTTTGTTTTTTGTTTTTTGTTTTTTGTTTTTTGTTTTTTGTTTTTTGTTTTTTGTTTTTTGTTTTTTGTTTTTTGTTTTTGTTTTTTGTTTTTTGTTTTTTGTTTTTTGTTTTTTGTTTTTTGTTTTTTGTTTTTTGTTTTTTGTTTTTTGTTTTTTGTTTTTTGTTTTTTGTTTTTTGTTTTTTGTTTTTTGTTTTTTGTTTTTTGTTTTTTGTTTTTTGTTTTTTGTTTTTTGTTTTTTGTTTTTTGTTTTTTGTTTTTTGTTTTTTGTTTTTTGTTTTTTGTTTTTTGTTTTTTGTTTTTTGTTTTTTGTTTTTTGTTTTTTGGTTTTTTGTTTTTTGTTTTTTGTTTTTTGTTTTTTGTTTTTTGTTTTTTGTTTTTTGTTTTTTGTTTTTTGTTTTTTGTTTTTTGTTTTTCGTTTTTTGTTTTTTGTTTTTTGTTTTTTGTTTTTTGTTTTTTGTTTTTTGTTTTTTGTTTTTCGTTTTTTGTTTTTTGTTTTTTGTTTTTTGTTTTTTGTTTTTTGTTTTTTGTTTTTTGTTTTTTGTTTTTTGTTTTTTGTTTTTTGTTTTTTGTTTTTTGTTTTTTGTTTTTTGTTTTTTGTTTTTTTGTTTTTTGTTTTTTGTTTTTTGTTTTTTGTTTTTTGTTTTTTGTTTTTTGTTTTTTGTTTTTTGTTTTTTGTTTTTTGTTTTTTGTTTTTTGTTTTTTGTTTTTTGTTTTTTGTTTTTTGTTTTTTGTTTTTTGTTTTTTGTTTTTTGTTTTTTGTTTTTTCTTTTTAGGGCCAAAGTTTATGTGGCCTTGTTATTACTTGTGTATTTTAATCCAGATTTTTTTTAAAGCATGAGTATTTGATCGATGCACTGTTACTTTTGAATACACCATGTTTTGATTTTATTATATGAAAAACCAACAATCTATGAAAGTTCAATTCACCAAACACCTGTTTCCGGCACCGGTTGGTACAACCTGCCCCTTCAACGTAACATCTGCATCCGCCTGCAACAACTCTCACGCCACTCTCCAATCACTCATTGGCAGCCGGAAATGAAACCCCTTCTTCTGAGAAATCCTCCATCTCTTTTCCTTTTTCTCCACCATCAAAAAGGGGAAGGAAGTTCCGATGATTTAATCGTACACGGGGCCAATGTTATCCTTCCATCAGACGGCCGAGGCCAAGTGAAATCCTTAATAATTGAAAATGCATTCTGACGGATACTTCCGACAGTCTACTTGAGGAGGAAGTGGGTTGAAAAAATCTCCTTTTGCAGAAAGCTCTCTCGGTGGGTGGTGGGTGGTGGGCGTTGAAAAGCTTCTTGGGGATCACATTTCAATTAAACTTTCAGTTTGTTTTTCCTGTGCAAGTCGTCGGTCGGTTGGGAGGCTTCAAAGCAAAAACACGCTCCAATTTCACGTTGCACATGCATTGAAGTCGCAAGGATGTGGCCTCCGACTCTTCTCGGAATTCATATGCAGGAAATTAGATTTGCGTTTTGCCTGCTTGCAGGCGGGTGCGTGCACACTTTCAGGACTTCATTTTCGTAACCGAACCAGCCGTTCTGCAGAGTGCTTAACTAAGCTTTCAAACGATCTAATTTGCCCGTAATCACTGTTTGACGGCGTCGTCGTCGTGGGCAATTTTCACGGGAAAGGAAAAACTTTTGACTCGCGGTGTAAGCAATTAAACTGTCGGCGAGCGAACTTGTTTTTTTTTTTCGCAGAACATAAAAGAGACGTCGTCGTTACGGTGCTGGAAGTCCTGAAGGTTCTGCAACCCCCCTTCAAAAGTTGAAATGAGTCTGGAAAAACTATTTCCACCAACTGGTTTGAGTCTTGCAAAAGCGCACACACGGCGAGTGCGTCTTTCTGGCGGTGAACACATGCACGTGGCAGGAAAAATGTGGCTGGTAGACATGGATGAAGAAATATGAACTTTTTGAACTTGCGTTTTTTGTTTTCATTGGAGAACTTCCAGAGGGATTGTGGAAAGTCTGAATATTTTGAATATTGAACAATGTGATAATTTTGAAATAAGAGTTCATTTGAAGTTCAGTCTGAAGTTCAAAATAAAACTTTTGTTGAATTTTGAGCTCATTAAACATAAGTTCAAATCTAGCCAATATCAACATTCGACCATTTCCAAAATTGGTGTTTTAAGTTCTTTTTAAAGATTACTCTAGATTCTAAAATTTAGAAAATGTTTTTTATTGAATTTAGCAGAAAATATCACACAATTTTTATTTTTTCAATGTCAAAAACGCGAGTTCTGAAATAGCCCACATTATTCATAAATTTTAACTTTGAGGGATTAGCAATCATCAGTCAGAACAAAAAAGTAAAAAAAAAGATTTTTTTTTAATTTTTCGCAAATTTTCGAAAATATTATTTCAGGGTTGCTTTTTCTCTATTTTTTTTGAAAATTTGCGAAAAATTAAAAAAAAAACTGTTTTAGACATTCTTGTTCTGCAAGTTTGTTTTTGCATTTAAAAAGGAAAGCATAACTCCGTTAGAGACAAGATGTTTTACCATCCCTTTTTGTTTACTCAAACAAATAAAAAAAAAACCTAAAATTAGACAATACGTATTTTTAACGTAATTTAAATTATCAAATTTATCTTCGTGTATCTATTTTTTCTGAAAGCCCCAATCTTAATTTACAACTTCGATTGGACAATCTCTTCTCAAGATACAGATATTCGAATATGTTTATGCCTATTGCCAATTACCAGCCCGCAAAATTATATGAAGTCTTGCATGAAAATTTTAATGATGTAAAATAGCTTTTTTTGACTTAGGGAATCCATGGACAAAATTTCATACAAAAAAAATAAAAGTAATGAAAGTAAAAGTCGAAAATTCTAGAGAATTGCTCTGTAAGATTGTTAAAAATAACCTTGCAAAGTTACATTTTTTTTTTAATTTCGTTGGAATTTTTTGTTCTGTTATTTTTTGTTTAGAGTAGATGAAATTTCCCATAAAATGAAATGTCTCGCGATTTTTTACAGTTGAGTAACAAAAAAAGTCATTATTTTTATAATTTTTTGATGGATAATACGTTTCTTTTTGGAATTTTAAATATATTGCATTAAATTTCCTTTTAGATCAAAATTCCAAATCATTACCATTTTGGACCGCAGATTGCTGCACGTCTTTTTACGATTATTAAAAAATGACCGTTCACGAACACGAGATATCGAAAAATGGACAGCATATTCGTGATCGACAAAAATTACCTGTTTTTTTTAAGAGTTTGATTTGAAAAGGTCATATAAACATTGAAGGTTTCTTAGCTTATAGGACCTTTAAGAAAAAAAAAGCTCTGGAAATTAATCCTTTTTTTTAATATCTTTTGATTATGTTTATTTTGCTTAACTTTGAGAGTTAAACGTATTCAATAATAATTTAACTAATTTAATGTAAATATAAAATAAAGCTAATTTTATAATTTTTATTGCATCGAATTAAAAGAATCGTTCTAAGATCGCAAAGGTAAGACAAAATATTATCATAGGTATTTGTTCAGCTATAAAAGATAGCCAATAGATTTGAAATCTAGAATTTCTTCAAGAAAAACAAAAACCTTCTACAACAAAAATCCGCTTCTTGGCGGTCTTTGATGAAAAAAATAAAATTTTCCTTCACTTGTTAGAATACCCAAGCACCAAATAAGCTACATTATAAATGTGTTTTTTGGAAAAGTAGAAATTTTACTCGTATTTTTTTTAATGTAAAATTATATTTGCACTTGAAAGTACTTTACAGATTTTTTCATAAAGTGCACCGTGTTCAAGATATAGAATAGAATCAACTCTAACATTTCAAGATGGCGAAGCACTGAATATTTGACCTTTTTAAAATGTTAGTCTTTACTTCAAAATATGAAAATTATTTTTCGAATAGATCAGAAAATTTCACAAACGTGGGTTGAATTTATTGAAGCGTCGTCAAAGGTGACGGAGAGACACTCCAGCTGCGAAGGGGGTTCAGGACGTTACATAAAAAAGGAAGATTAATTAAAACTTGATTAAGGGTAACACTTCGGATGACGACAACAAGAAAAAAAGGGATAAGGGCCAAGGATCGGTTTCGTTTGAAGAGCTGGCGGCTGCTGCCAATACGTCCGGTTGATTAAAACGTTAGACCCGAAAGTGTTATCTATTTCTACGTTGAAGAAGATGAGAGAAAAAACAACTTCTTCAGCTCTGGAGAAGTGTGAAGAAAGTTATTGCGCACCAACTGCCTGTTCCGTCGGGTTGGATCACAAGTTTAGAAGAAATAAAGCGACAAAAAAATGACCAAACAACAAAAAGACAAAAAAAAAACCCGAAAACAGAGACAAAGGCAATAAAGTTTCCTCCTCATCTAACACTAAATTGTCAACATGGTGTCAGCTGTCGGGTTTGTCTGGTTTTCTCTAATTTAACCCCGGATCCATTAGAGAGAGGCCCTGCAGGCATCAACCAACCGAGCGAGCGAGGTAGGATCCACCAGCCCCGTGAACATCATCATCGTGCCCTGCCCATATGCGAAGAACCTCAACAACAACAAAAAGCAGGCCCTATCAAACGACTGTCGGGGAAATGCTGTTTTAATAGTTTAATTTATTTACTTTTTTCCCCAAAATGTTGACTTTTGATTGCTCCGAGCTTTCCCGGCGTGACAATATCGGGGACGTCGATGGATGAAGACCACAGCTCGTGACTAAAACGTTTGATTAGCCCCGTCGCCCCGGTGTCCAGTGGTGCATCGAATTGAGCTGTTATGGGCTCCGCGGGCGGTATGTGCGTTCTTAGTTTGTACGAGAATTGAAACAAAAAGTTGGGGAAAGGGAGTAATTCATCTATTTGAAACAAAAAAAAACATCTGGCTCAACAGAACTATTGATGAAAATATTGTTTAACATTATTTTAGTTTAAAAATCAAACAGAAAGAGTAATGATTTAGATTAAAAAATTAATAAAAAAAAACTTTTCATTAGTGGAAATGCCATCTGATTCCAAGTCATCACAAATATGACATTTCTGAATTATTTTGTAGAATTTCTTTAAAATATTCATGATTTTTTATTATTTTGTATCTGTTTATCTGGATGAAACTGGGATTGTATGTCTAAAGAAGTCATAATGCAACAGTATTTTTTACAAATCTCCATTCGATTTGCGGATTGAACAAGCAAACTACACATTTTTTTGTAATTTACGATGGACTAAAATTGCAAGGTTTAATATTACTACTTTAATGATGTAATTTTACCTCAATTTAGACAGAAAAAAGTGGCATTAGAACGAAAAAGTGGTTAATTTACACATTTTTAAAGGTAAACTCATTATCAGATGTAGAATTACCATGTTTTATTGCAACTTTGTAGTAGAGTTTAGTACAATCATGATCTTTCAACGCAAATAAATAATTAAAAAGTACAATTATCTGTTTTCAAAAAAAATAGCTTTGACAGAAACATTATATTGAAATAAAATATTGATTTCTTTTGATATTTTCCATCCTTTTTTTATCAATATTGAAGGGCCTTAATCTAAGAAAAAAATAGTTACCTCAATACGATTAATATCTTTATTGAAATTTTCTGATATGTTTAAAGAAACAAGAAAGGCAACATTTCGAATATTGCAAGGATGTGCAACATCTGGAATCAGAGTTATAATTTTTATAAACAAAATAATGTTTTATGAAACACTTAATAAGTTCATTGAAATTTTATTTCAATTATTTTTTCTGATATTCAAATGATGAGAAAATTTTGACTCAGTATTTTTTTTACATTCAAATCTGGTATACTGCCCATGATCACATAAATGTCCCATATGCAAAAACAGCAAGCTGAGAAAAACGCATTTGAAGTTTGTCCCACACATAAGGCTACGTGTTAAGTTTTCACGAAAAAACTGGATTTCCTCCTGATTTCCAGAACAAAGTACTGGATGTTATATGCTCTTTTGAAAGAGCACACGATTTTGAAACAAACTGTATCTATAACCCAAAAATGATGAAAATGCATATGGGACATTTATGTGAATATGGGCAGTATAATCGTTCCTGAGACATCGTCATCAAAGTATTTGATGCTTTTTATTGACACTCAGAAAGCATCAAGCTTGATCATGACTATAAGCCTATAGCTATGACATTTTTGGTCATTTAAAAAAGATCCAAAAATGTTATTTTCTAATTGTAGTTATTTTTTGCAAAAAAAAAAAATATTTTGTAAACATTGTTGTTGTAATTTTCAAATCATTCTTTACAACATTACTAAAGATATCAAGCGATCAGAAAAAAACCCATTCTCAAGACATCGATTATTGAATATTTTTGTCGCAGTTTTTGTATGGACAACATGGTTAATATTCCGCCAACTTTCACGAAATCAGAAAATCCAATATCCAATATTGGTGATATCCCCTCATTTTCTAGTGCCAATATTTATTTTCAATGTTAAAAAAATAAACATTTCTGCAATTTTATTATCACTTCGAAAAAAATATTTTCAAGATTTTGAAATCAAGATGAACACTGCAAATGGTCGTAATATTGAACTATTGCCTTTTTTAAATGGTAGTCCTAATTCAAAAATTCTCAAATATTTTTTTTTTCGAAGCAGGTCCGGAAATGTTTCATTTCTTAATATTGAAAATTGGATCAATAGTTGTTGATATATTGTCATACGAAAATGGAAGCTGCCCAATTGCCCAAGTGACATTGAAGATTGGATTGGTGAAATACAGCCAATAAAAGAAAAAGATACAAGAATATTGAGGTTTTTTATGTATCATCCAAACATTGCAATATTTTTTAAAGCCAATATTTCAGAAATTAATGTGATATTTTATGTTCTTTACGAAAAACATATTTTAAACATTTTGGAATCAAGACTTACATCTCAAAAGGGCAAAACATTCAAACTATCTCCCATTTGAAGTGTTAGTCCTGTTTCCAAAATTTTCTAAATATATTTTTTTCAAAGCGATTATAAATTTGTTTTATTTCTTAACATTAAAAATTTGATTATACAATAAAAATGATTTTCTTTTTTCAATAAAATAAAATATCATTTAAAAAAAATATTTTTCGAAAAATATATCTATGCGGCAAAATTTTTCTCCATACTTCTCTGTGGATCAATTTTTTTTTGTTCTCTAAAACATGTATAAAAATATAGTTTTTGGAATATTATTCTTTTGTAAAAAAAAAGTTAATCAAAAATCGATATTTTTCCATGTACCCTTTTTTTCTGAATAGTCTTCCAAAATTGTCAAAATTGTCAAAATTGTCAAAATTGTCAAAATTGTCAAAATTGTCAAAATTGTCAAAATTGTCAAAATTGTCAAAATTGTCAAAATTGTCAAAATTGTCAAAATTGTAAAAATTGTAAAAATTGTAAAAAAATGTCAAAATTGTCAAAATTGTCAAAATTGTCAAAATTGTCAAAATTGACAAAATTGTCAAAATTGTCAAAATTGTCAAAATTGTCAAAATTGTCAAAATTGTAAAAATTGTAAAAAATGTAAAAAATTTCAAAATTGTAAAAAAATGTCAAAATTGTCAAAATTGTAAAAACTGTCAAAATTGTCAAAATTGTCAAAATTGTCAAAATTGTCAAAATTGTCAAAATTGTCAAAATTGTCAAAATTGTCAAAATTGTCAAAATTGTCAAAATTGACAAAATTGTCAAAATTGTCAAAATTGTCAAAATTGTCAAAATTGTCAAAATTGTCAAAATTGTCAAAATTGTCAAAATTGTCAAAATTGTCAAAATTGTCAAAATTGTCAAAATTGTCAAAATTGTCAAAATTGTCAAAATTGTCAAAATTGTCAAAATTGTCAAAATTGTCAAAATTGTCAAAATTGTCAAAATTGTCAAAATTGTCAAAATTGTCAAAATTGTCAAAATTGTCAAAATTGTCAAAATTGTCAAAATTGTCAAAATTGTCAAAATTGTCAAAATTGTCAAAATTGTCAAAATTGTCAAAATTGTCAAAATTGTCAAAATTGTCAAAATTGTCAAAAGTGTCAAAATTGTCAAAATTGTCAAAATTGTCAAAATTGTCAAAATTGTCAAAATTGTCAAAATTGTCAAAATTGTCAAAATTGTCAAAATTGTCAAAATTGTCAAAATTGTCAAAATTGTCAAAATTGTCAAAATTGTCAAAATTGTCAAAATTGTCAAAATTGTCAAAATTGTCAAAATTGTCAAAATTGTCAAAATTGTCAAAATTGTCAAAATTGTCAAAATTGTCAAAATTGTCAAAATTGTCAAAATTGTCAAAATTGTCAAAATTGTCAAAATTGTCAAAATTGTCAAAATTGTCAAAATTGTCAAAATTGTCAAAATTGTCAAAATTGTCAAAATTGTCAAAATTGTCAAAATTGTCAAAATTGTCAAAATTGTCAAAATTGTCAAAATTGTCAAAATTGTCAAAATTGTCAAAATTGTCAAAATTGTCAAAATTGTCAAAATTATCAAAATTGTCAAAATTGACAAAATTGTCGAATTTGTCAAAATGTGAAAAAAATGTAAATGTGTAAATTGTGTTAAATTTCCATTAAAAATTGATTTCGACCATTCCAAAAACACAATGCCAAACATTTAACGCGTTCGTGCTTTTCAAACAACGCTCGCATTCAAATATTTTCCCAGGTTAACACCCCTTGAAACATAAACAAATTGATGACTTTGAGAACACAAGCCGTGGCTTTTCACCTGCACCTAGCGCTCAGCAGAAAGGTAAAACGAGAAAAAAGTCATCTTTCCAAAAGCAATTCCCATTTTTTGTTTATGTTTGTCTTAGCCCAGCGTCAACAAATTTAACGACAGTCAGTCAGTCAGTCACAATTCTAAGCCCATGCGCGTAAGCCACACGACTCAGAGCCTTTTCGGGCTTAGGAAAAGCCATTAAGCCTCGGCGCGCTTGATTAGTCTCAGCGTGAGCGTGAGATGAGATGAGATGAAGGTGTCATAACCTTACACCTCGTGTGGGTCTCAACCTCCAAGAACGCTAGCGCGCTTTGAAGGTTCTAGACAGCACCTGGAGGCATAGATTGGGCTAGACGAGGGACTTTATGCCCTGTACGCTGCAGCATGGGAAGATATGCTGGATGTGCGGGTACTAAATTTTAATGCGACACTTATATGACAATTGAAACGGTTTTGGTCTTGGCCTGGCTGGGGCTCAATGTCTGGGTCTTGGCGTGGAGCGATTCGTTTTTGAAAACGACGCCGGAGATGGTCTCGTTGCTTTGATGGGTTCTGGAAGAACATTAAAGCTAGAATTGTCGGTTGTGAAGTATGATTCATTTAGTTGCTGGAAAACTAGAAATGGGAAAATTTAATTAACTTAAATATGTTTGAAAATATATTTTTGACAATCCTCATCAGCACCTACAACTTTGCTGAAGACGCCAAATCGATCAGAAAAATGCTCCTCGAGATATTTAAAATCCTGCACTGGTCGGCAACGAAGTTATGGAATAGTATATTTTGTGTCAGGCTTGGGTTATGTTGATACCGGACAATCTAACAGCTGTGACATCTTGTCAACTGATGTTGCACTAGATTAAATCTAGAACTACGAAAAGCATGTGTACAAATCCGTCGAAAACGACAGGTTTTTTGCTACTGCTTAGCTAGCTTTTTTTCAGTTTCTCTGTGCTTCTCAGCTTAAAATGAGATAAGAACTGACCTATCTCGTTCGACGTCGCCAACTTCATTTCAACTTTATCGGAACTTGTCGTCTAGACTTGCTCAGTCAATCTGACATTCAATTTTGTTTCCTTCCTGGAATTCTCTTACTCTGCTCACTTCTTTCACAATTAACTTTCTGATAAAAGCAAAAATTGAAGAACAAATAGCTCGACATCTCATCCAGTCAATTTCCATCGCCATAAAATTCCTTCAATTGTCTCAAACTCTAATTGAAACACTTTCTCTTCCCGCAGCATAACACAAAACAATGAGCTTTCATCAAGCAATCAACTGAGCAAATATGCACACACACACACAAATGAAGAAATGACACCCAGCAGCGCAGAAATAATTAATCTGCAAACAGATATCGCTGTCATCGCGGCACTTGTCTGCTACTGTCTCCAGAAGATGACTTGGAGGAGGTTTGAGGGAAGAGGTCATAAAGCAACCCCTCACACACACCCACTCACTCATGTGCGAGTTTTTAATGAATATTTATTCCAGTATTCGCACTTCTGGAAACGCGACTTCGATACAGTTGGCGCAAACGTGGAGTCTGTCATTTGTCTTTGGTACCCCTCATATAAGTCATCTTGCCTCTCACGAATGTGAGTTTGCCCGGCTGTGCAAGTCTTTCAGATCTTTGATTAACGCAAGCGGAATGACATCTGGTGGTGGCTGGCATTGCCGATTTTAATTTGCACTGTACGATGGGATTTTACTCACAGGAAAAAATGTAAATAAGATGAGATTAAAATTTTGAAGGTAAATTTACGAGAAAAATTCAACAGCTACAAAAAAGATGCAAAATTCCCATTACTTCTGTAGTTAGTTATACAAGGTTTGAGGAAAAATCACACATTTTTATTTGACAAATTTACAACAAAGACGGATTTTTTTGTTTAATAAAAGTTATCGTTCAACTTAAGAAATTGTTAAAGTCTGCAAAAAAATATAAGGCCGTAATTTTTAATATTAAACATTGTTAAAATGTTAATCATGAAAACAAAATTTAAAAAATATCTTTTTCGATCAAATATGATTCTGTCACATTTTTTTTAATTTTAACATTTAAAATAAGGCCACCAGTTTCTGAGATATTGGTTATAGAAAATAAAAGGAAGTTTAAATGTGACTTAAAAACTTGAATTTTCTTGTTTATTTTTTTTTTCGCTGTATTTCAGCAATAAGGGGTCCAATCATCAATGCCTCTTAGGCAATTTTATTGATATTTTTATCAATTTTTCGCAAAAAAAAAAAATATTTTCAGGATTGCACTATTATGGAGACATTAAAAGAAATTGAATCTTTAAGTAAAAACTTAATTTTAAGTGGCTTAATCTCGAAAATGCTGCACGTTATCAAAGAAATATATTAATATTTTTCGATTGAAATTCAACCTTTAAAAACTGAAATCAAAAAAGTTTTTCGTGTCAAATGTCTTATTTACACTTTTTTCTTTAATCAGAAATTGGCGGAAACTATTTGCTCATGGCTAAAAAGTTGTGTTTTTTTGTTCCTAAAACATACAAAAAAACAAAAATTAAGAAATTTTGGAACAATTTTTCGTAAACCATTTTTTTTTTTCATTCTCCTCATCAATAGAAAATTCCATGAAAAATACACATTTTCAAAAAAAATTATGGACAGTAGGGTGCCCAGAAAAAATGATCCCCTGCTCCACAAGCTGAAAACGGTTTTTTGGGATATTTTAGGCATCTGTGTAAATTTTAAGCGAAATTGGATGAGATTAACCCATTGATACCCGAGCCTAAAGTTGGCGAAAAAAATGTTTTTCATACAAAAATGACTTTTTCAAATCGCTAATAAATTTTCAGGATCGAGTTTTACAGCTTTGGTATGTTCTACAAAGTTGTAGAGCATTAAATTTTCAATAAGAATCTCACTTTTGGGAATAATTGGATGGAAGTAGCGCACCGTGCAGACCAAATCGTAAGAAACTTGGATTTTCCATACATTTTTTCTATTTTTTCCATACAAACTTCACCTCCGAGTATCAATGGGTAAATGATGACCGATTTTGCTCATATTTGGCCCAGAGTCCTAAAAAAGGTCAAGGAACAATATTCAGCTTGTGGAGCGAGGTTTTGAGAAAAAGTCCCATATTCTGGACACCCTAATGTACAGCTGCCAATATTGTATGGCGCCTGAAACGGAGCCTTGAAAAAAAGCCTTAAAAAATAAGTATTTTGTGCTCCCCATTTTAAAAATATATTGATCCTTGCACTGAAACTTGGATTTGGCCCGCACTTTTCTCTCGCACTTTTGACAAAAAAATTTCAAAAAACTAGGCAACCAGCAGTTGTTTATTTACATTTCCAGTCGCAGTTTCCACCAAACTGGACATTCGCACTTTAAAATTGCGATTGAAAGGTGAGCAACATCGGCTCGCTTTGATCTTTTTTTGAGAAAATTAAAATTTCCCAAGCCAGTTTGACAAGTCGCAATAGTGCGATCGATAGCAATAATTTAGTGCGAAGTCCAAGTTAGTGAGAATTGCGCAATATTACAGAACGTTTATTTATGCATTTGAATCAATAAAATAGGGCACTATTGAACTTTTTGCCAATTTTTAATTTAGGGAACTCAGATCGCAAAAAGACAGCAAGGATTTAGGGATTTTTTCATAAATTCATTGCCGAAGGGTTATAACTTGAAAATAAAATTTGTACAAGCACATTTTTTGTTTTTGTAATTTTTCAAGTTTTTTTTGTTTTTTAATTATTATTTGTTTTTTTTTTCCTTATTAATTTTTTCTTGTTTTTGTTAACCCAAAAATGCATATATTTTAGAAATGGCACAAATTATCAAAAACGGTTCAAAATCATTTCCGTTTGCAAAGAAACAAACATCTTAAATATTATCTTTCTGAGTTTTGTTTGGGAATTATTTGGATATTTTTGCTAAAAACTTCTTTAAGTCCCTTAAAACATATGAAAAATTCACGATTTTTGGGAAATTTAGCTTATAGTTGTTATACAAATTTAATTAATAAATCAGGTATTTAATCTAAAATTTTGCCGATCGATCAGAAAATCCGCCAGACTTTCCTTTTGACGGGTGCGACAACGGTTTGCTATGATACCGGTTTTTCTATGCGCACCATTTCTCGTCACGACCCAAAACCCGACACAACTCGGTAGCTTGATCGGTGCACCAAACCGAAGTTTGGTGTGACGGCGGTGTGGATCGGGTACACAAAACTGACATGGTTTCTGCGCCTACCACACGGGAGAAGTTTGGAACTCTTGATGCCTTGCAAGCCAATTGAACTCAACAGTTCTTAATGGTGTGGTTGTCAAAGGCAGTGCATTAGTATTTTAAAGGTTCTTGGTTCGAATCTCGACAGTTATTATTTTATTTTTTGAATGTTTTTTATTTGTTTAGAATAGTTCGTTAGGAATAGAATTTCGTAGTGTCATGAAATATAAACTTTAACTTCTCGTGCATATAACCCAGAAATAGGCATTTTCACTTAAACCTGCCTGCATAATATGGAATGTTTTCTCTATTCCACTACAAAAATCCATTCAATTTTCTAACTCTTTGACTAAAGCGTCGCAGGTTCGAAGAAGTTACTTAAAAAATGTATATAATCAGTAATTTTGACAGCAAATATTGAAAAAAAATCATCAAAAATATTTGTACTCAGGATTGAACCAGGAACCTCGAGGTTAAAAGACGGAGACAACAACCGCCACGCCATCTCGAAGTTGTAAGTGATGGCTGACAAACCTCAATCAAAACAATGTCGCATCTGGTTTACTTGGATCAACCATATGTTGAGTTGCATCCTTGGTATACAGTTTGGGTGCACCGGTGGTGTACCAAGGTGCTTTCGGTACAGTTGCTATGGTGTGACAACAAACAGCTCGGTTTGGTTTCTAGAGTGACACGAAAACCGCACCACGGCGCACCAGATCTTGGTGTTCAGTGAAGCCTGAAATCCGCTATGCCAAAAGTTGCGAATATTATTTTATACAATTCCAAAAGCTTGGTTAGCTTAATACCAAAAAAAAATGCTTCGAAAATTTCGAATCGTTTGTTACCCACAATGCAAATTATCAAAAAATGTGGATTTTATTTAAACAAATACGCTATTTTGTGATATTTTAAGTATTTCATTCAAAAAATCTCTAAAACACACAGTAAAAAACTGTGTTACTTAGAAAGGTGTTATTTTGAATGGTTCAATATAACGTCAGTTATGATGCAATTTACCTCAATTTATACAGAAAAAGTGACATTACACCAGAAATTACCCTTTTCCAGAGGTAAAATTACACAATTTTTCTGACATAATAGCTGCTGCCAAAACTCCATATAGCAAATTATTTTAATTTAAGTAATTTGAAAAATATTATATTTTATGATTTTTTTTTATTTTACACAAAAAAAACTCTTATAAAAGTAAAAAGCCTACCAAATTTTGTTTCGTTTGACACCCATTTTACATAATTTTGTGATATATTGTATTATTTGTGCTTTATCAAAAAACGTATTCTTAGTCAAAATATTGAAATTTTAACATGATATTTTTATCTTCGAAAAGATTATCGCCGATAGAACTACTGAAATATCGATAACGATAAATAGGAAAAGGAAATATTTTCAAAACGGAATTGTAAAATTGATGAAAAATGGTTATTGAACAAGTATTTTTGAAAATAGTATTTAATGCAACAAGATTCATTTAGCAGATTTATTAGCACCAGTCTTTCCATTATCCAACGTGGTTTACCAAGTTGGACAAATATGAAAAAACGCGGCAGAACACCCTTTGAATTTTTCAGTAAAACATTCGATTCTCTGCATGGATGTTATTCATCGTAAAGATAAGTTTCAATAAAAGTGCTGAAAGTAGTTTTTAGCACTCAAATGATTGCTGAAATAGTTACAGTATTGTTATTATTGGCAATGAAAAGAAGGCTGTCTATGCAGCGCGGGTACAAAAACTTTGGAAAATGTTTGCAACGGCCTTCATCAAAGCATGAAAAGAAATTCAGTGTCGAAACAAAAAATTAATTTGAAGCTACCTACTTAATACAAAATCTTATCAAATTAAATATTCTGATTTTATCATTATTTTAACGATCACAATTATTTAAAAATAATAGGATTGTCGGCAAATATTGATTTACAATGTTTTGTTAACCATGATTTTTTAACACGTTGCAATTTAAAAAAATACGTTTAAAATTTTTAAACGTTGCAAACCTTGATTTTTTAAAACGTTGCGTTAGTTAGATGATCTATGCCATCAATTTATAAACCCCATCCCAACCTCACTGGAGTCCCACATTTTCTGCCTCCGAAACAGTTGGAAGCCACGATTTTTTTTTTGCGCTTCAATTTTCATATTTCCCCGTTGCACACAACATTCCGCTTCGTTATGCTCGCTGAGTTCACCCACTTATTAATAGCAATCATAAAAGGAATGTGTCCTCGACGTCAGCTTCTGTATCTTTCGGTATCTCGTTCAGTCTTGATCCCATATGGCTGCGTGCGCTCCAGATGAACCCGCACTCTTCAGGCCGGGCCGGGGCAATTAAAACTGATTACCGAACATGGGGACAACTTTAAAATGCGAATTCAGATGACTCTATCTTGTGACAGTTTTTTTTTCGGAGTTATACTGGTTTGATTCGAGCTTGGAATGCTGGAAGTAAGTTGGTTATGAATTTATTTAATTGAGTAATTTATTGGCCCTAAATCGACTTTTAACGAGATATGTTGACTTGGTTTTAGGAGAATTGAAATTAATGTATCTTTTTAAATTTTATAAAATTCTCATCAAACCCA
This sequence comes from Culex pipiens pallens, assembly GCF_016801865.2. Taxonomy (NCBI): domain Eukaryota; kingdom Metazoa; phylum Arthropoda; class Insecta; order Diptera; family Culicidae; genus Culex; species Culex pipiens. The sequence goes on from NC_068938.1 coordinate 206,578,707, forward strand.
TATTCATAAGTGCGCAAATTGTTTGTCACTCGGTAATTAAACCCATTTGTTTCGCCATCTCAACATCTCACAGCAGCAGCAATCATCTCACACCCATTTTCGCGCAAAATCTCATTCTCATTCGCTCATCAGCATGCTCAGCAGCAGCGGCAGCACTAATCAGCAATGTAAATATGTTTCAATTGGCCCGATATGCTCGTCTCGACGGAGTCGTCGCCATCGTCTTAGTGCTCCTCGCAGAGAGTACTTTCAGTTCTCGCAGCATCATGTTCATGAGGAGAGGAGGGAGCAGAAGTACCATCTCATCGCGATCAATTTCAATTTCTGTCTCAGCTCGTTTACACTTTTGCCGCGAATGAGTTGAGCAGTGCGTTGATAATACTCTCACACCAGTTGGGGAAATTTGTTTGGAAAGTGGGATTGTTAGATGAAATTTTTAAATATTTTCATTTTTGACTAGAATTATTTGCAAAACTAACATTTTTGTTTCATTTTGTTTACACTGTTAAGTGAAGAATTTTGAACAACATGTCACCACCATCCAATAATGTCATTGTGCATGCTGACTTTGGTTGATTAAAATCGAAACCATCGTCAAAAAGTGAATAAGACGGGGGGAGGGGGAGGGCTGGCTGGAATGTCAAGTAAATGGGACAACTCCACCCCGGGAGTGGCTTCCACTCCCGGCAGCTTGTGACACTCTATCAACCCGCGAACCCAGCAATGACGATGTATGACGACTGAACTCCCCACGACACGATGACTGACTTTTGTCTGATGGGGATGCGGTTGAATTCATTCGCGCGGCACTGGCACTGCACATTACTTCATGCTGGGAGAAGTGCACTCAGTTTTTGTTTTAATTCATAAAGTTCTGAATATAGTATTTTTGTTAGAAAAATGCTTGTTTTGAATTAGCACAACTGAAAAACTGAACTGAAAGAAATAAAAAAATTAAATCATTTTTTTCCATGAAAATTTTTCTGATAATTTTAATTTGTTTGAATTTGTGTGTTACGGACATTAGGAAGAATTACGTTTGAACTGCAAAAAAGTAACTTAATTTTTTTCAGTTTAAATTGTCTTGTCATAAAAAACCTGAGCATTTCAATGAAAATAGCAGATCAGTTACTTCTCTTCTACCATTTTTTAAAATTTTATTATTTTCTTAAGTTCAAGGGGTAATTTTGAGCAACTTTTGTTCTACAAAAAACTAAACTTCTCTTGTTTTTATGTGTCTATGATTTTTTTTTTGTATTTTACTAAGCATTTATTTTTGATTGGTGGGTTTTGGCCAATACTACAAACTCTTTTAATTCTCATTTGTCTGTTTGATGTTCTTCAAAACATTGCAGTTTCTTTTTCTACTTTGTTTTGCTTTTTCTGAAATTAACTTTGAATATCAGCATCTAAAGTGCAACAGAAAGTGTCAAGACAAAAGACTTCATGAAAATTCTATATCAAATTCATCGCATTCGCATGGAGATGGTGAACTTTGTGGGTTGCAGACTTGATTTGAAAATTCTATATCAAATTCAGCATTAAAAGTAGAGAATATTAGTTACAAGTTTTTGACCCCTGAAATATGCACATGAATAGTAACTTGAAACTGATAAAATCAATACCAATGCTGTATTTATTATTCCAGTTATGCTTTTGTTGAAAATTTTCTGAACAATATTGAATTTATGAAAAAAAATCAAGATTTCCACCTTTTCCCTGTCTGTAGTCTAATAGTTTAATTTTATTAAACTATCAAAAGGTTTTACTTGTTTGATAATAAATGCTGAAATAAATGTTTCTCAATGTCTTCTGAAAAGTTTTCAATCGATTGAACGCATTTTTTTTTTTGATAAATCTTTTAGATCGTTAACAAAAGACCTAATTTTGTTGCTTTATAGAGTTTTAAAATTTGTTGAAAAAAACATTTTTTTAAGCGAAACTTTTCTCTTGGCATGATCATGTTTTAAAGAATTATTCGAATTCATTTAAAAATAATTTTCTTGCATTTTTTTTTGCTTATTTTAAACAAATTTAAGATATTTTTTTCTCAAAACAAAAGAATTTAATTGATTTTTTTCCCAAAACCTGTCTTTAAAATATTTTTAAGGGAATCAATAACAGCAATTTATGAGTCGCAGAAAAATAAAAACAAAAAATTTAAAAAGATGAGCAGTTCTCTACGAAATCGGTCTTTTTATTTCAATTTTAGTTTTTGTATTTTTTAATCCGACTGAAACTTTTTTGGTGCCTTCGGTATGCCTAAAGAAGCCATTTTGCATCATTAGTTTGTCCATAAAATTTTCCATACAAATTTGGCAGCTGTCCATACAAAAATGATGTATGAAAATTCAAAAATCTGTATCTTTTGAAGGAATTTTTTGATCGATTTGGTGTCTTCGGCAAAGTTGTAGGTATGAATACAGACTACACTGAAAAAAAATGATACACTGTAAAAAAAATTTGGTGTTTTTTTATTTAACTTTTTATCACTAAAACTTGATTTGCAAAAAAACACTATTTTTAATTTTTTTTATTTTTTGATATGTTTTAGAGGACATCAAATGCCAACTTTTCAGAAATTTCCAGGTTGTGCAAAAAATCTTTGACCGAGTTATGAATTTTTTAATCAATACTGATTTTTTCAAAAAATCGAAATATTGGTCGCAAAAAAATTTCAACTTCATTTTTCGATGTAACATTCAATATTACGCCCTTTTGAAATGTTATTCTTGATTTGAAAATTTTGAAAATATTGTTTTCGAAAAGATCGGAAAAATTTCACAAATGTTTCATATATTAACATTGAAAATCGGACCATTACTTGCTGAGATATCGACAATAAAAAATGGTGGGTTGTTTGGGTGAGACTTAGAAAACATCAATTTTCCTGTTTTTAAACCTTTGCATTGCAATATCTCAGCAACTAAAGGTCGTATCAACAAAGTCCGAAAAAGCAAAATATAGAGAATTTTCTCAGAATTTCAAAAATATTTTTTCCAAAAGTGTGCAAACATGTGCACTATTTAAAAAAAATTAAAAACTGCGACTATTTTCAAAAAAGTTACCTAAAAATGGCTATAACTTGAAAACGGTGCACTTTATAAAAATTTCACTAAAGTACTTTTTGATTGCAAATTTGATTTAACATCGAAAAATGAAGTTGAAATTTTTTTGCGACCAATACTTGGATTTTTGAAAAAATCAGTATTGATTAAAAAATTCATAACTCGGTCAAAGATTTTTTGCACAACCTGGAAATTTCTGAAAAGTTGGCATTTTATGTCCTCTAAAACATATCAAAAAATAAAAAAAATAAAAAATAGTGTTTTTTTGCAAATCAAGTTTTAGTGATAAAAAGTTAAATAAAAAATCACCAAATTTTTTTTACAGTGTATCATTTTTTTTCAGTGTAGTCTGTATCCATACCTACAACTTTGCCGAAGACACCAAATCGATCAAAAAATTCCTTCAAAAGATACAGATTTTTGAATTTTCATACATCATTTTTGTATGGACAGCTGCCAAATTTGTATGGAAAATTTTATGGACATACTAATGATGCAAAATGGCTTCTTTGGGCATACCGAAGGCACCAAAAAAGTTTCAGTCGGATTAAAAAATACAAAAAAAATCGAATGACCGAAATCCTAGAGAACTGCTCAGATGCAAAACTTATTTTTTTATCTTGAATAAATTGGTAATTTTATAAAACGGACAGTTGTTAAGTTGAAAGCATAAATGAGATTACTCGGGGTAGAAAAAAGTTTTTTTTTAAGATTTTTTGATAATGTGTACGTCCATTTCTAGAAATGTTTTTTTTTTCTTCTAATTGCTGAGAAAATATTCCTCAAATAATCTTTTTAAACTTTGGAAATCGAAAAATTAGTAGCAGAGATAGAGCATTGCAAAAAAAAGAAATTGGAGAAAGTTGTTTGAGTGTTCGAATTTTAATACTTGGAAATGATATTTCTGTTAAATTTGACGATATTTGAAGTACAGTGCATGATGCTTTTTTTTACAAAATACAAATTAACATAAATAACATGGATCCTGAAATATATCATTGCAGAAAACAAGTTGTTAGTGAAAATAAATGGCTTCAATAATCCGCATTTACTACATATTTTCTCAAAGAAATTCAAATTTCAAAGGTTTTCCACTAGCCTACGATGGCTATACAAAATTGCTAAATCAGAAATATTGCAATAAAAAATAAAAATAAAAAGTCTTACTTAAAAATTTCGGGACATCTATCTCATTATCGAAAACGGTTTGGAATCATGATCAGAGAACAAAATTTCTCTAGAATAATGTTTCTGTTAATTAAAAATAATATATGTATTATAACGTTTATTGGTTGATGTGTTGTTTGGCTGACCGTACTGTGCACTGTCCCGAAGTTTGGTTGAATTTTGTTGCTGGAGTCCCGAGTTATTATTAGAATATTTACAGCAGTTGGGCATGTACGTGTGTCAATACGTCTGCTGTTTGAATTCCCTTTGGCCAGTTGTCGCATTTGCAGCAATTTTTAAGGTTTGTCTAGAAAGCACGATAAGATCAAAATTTCTTTCATATGAAAAATGACAATAATGTACGAAGTTCTTTTTTTCGGTTTTTGTTGAATAGCTCTGGATTGAAATCGAATTTTGGGGAACTGTGATGGTTAAAAGGTTAAACCAAGTTTAAGCATCGAATTAGATCAAAATGCACATGTGACATTATAGCACGAGTACGATATTTGACAATTTGGATATTTGCATCCAACCTTACTTCTTTGAGTGCCAGAGTGTACCATAACCATCATTGGGATCACAGTGCTGTCGACAAGTGTTTTGTTCATCTGTCAACGGGGCGCGTCGTCGCGCGGAAAGTGTCACTCAATTAAATCGGTTGTGGTTTTAATTAAAAAACTTTTGCAGCCATCGCCACCGCGTGGGGGGAGATCGTTGCAGTCATTTGCTTGTTTCCTCTCACTTCTCCTCCATATCAGTCCCACCAGGAAGGCAAAGTTAAATTGGCTCAATTGTTCCATCTATATCGTTGGAAATGTTTAGCGGAATTGTGGAAAAATTTACATAGAAAAGTAATGTTTCACCACATTAATTCTCACTAGCATGGACAATTTAGCACGTCGTCAAAGAGCTTTGTCATTCGAAAGCCCAAAACGCTCGAAAAGCCTCCCATTCTGACCAATTAACATGCTCTTTTTTTCTTGTTTTTACTCTGACCTCCCTCGTGGGATGACGAGTCTGGTTCCGAAACTGGAAAACTTAAAAACAACATATCTAGGAAACATCAATTCACATCCAGCTAATTGCAGCGTCGCTCAAACAAAAACGCACTTCCCAGGCCACTTATCAATCGGGTCTGGGGCACAGCGACAACAGAAAATAGAGGGCCCATAAAATTGGCCCTCTCTGCTTCGAAATTTATGCTGCCCTTTGCACTGTTGGATGTTGTTATATTGGTCGGCGGAAAAAAAAAGATATCGCCCTTAGACACAGGAAAGAAATTCAAATGCGTTTTTTATTATCACTTCTTTTCTTGCGTTGAGTGTTTGTTGGTTGTCTAGTGCGACAATGCAAGTTTGAGTTTTTTATGACCGTTCCAAATATTTCCTTTTTGAGGTTTGGTTCTTTTGTCGGTGCATTTTGGTTGCAAGTAGGACGTTTGGTCGTGGTCGTGTTGTTTATTTGAAATAAGGATGCAATTTTATGTAGCCTTCAATGCTTCACGTTCAGCCTCTACAGATCTGAAAACTCAACTTTAAAAATTCAGAGAAGTGTAAAATGTTGTTCCAATCAGTTATTCAATACACTCCACACGCGATGATACGAAGCCCTTTGATAAATTTCATTTCAAATAATCGAATCTTAGGATAAGGCTGTTGCAAATATTTTTCAAAGTTTTGTCACCCCTTTCCTTCAAAAATGGCTCTAAAAATCTGTTTGTTGTTCTACACTCTGTAAAATTGCCAAAAAAAATGTCCACGTGGTTTATAGATGGTCCCTTATGGGATTTGGGCTATATGGAAGATATTGACTATGAAAAATCATCCAAGCATAAATTTTTTTTATGCGTATTGAAATCGGGATGGTGTCTCAGTTACAATGCATGCAAATTTTCACAAAATACGCATTTTGCCTGTATTTTAAAAATGCTACGTTTCTAAAAAAAAACTCAAAAATATTGTAATTGCAATATGGGTATCAAATGATCGGGATTTTTCCATACATTTCAAATTAAATTATAAAAAAAGTTTTGAAAATATTCAAAATTTTCACAAAACTACGAATTTTCGCAAAAATAATCAAAATCTCAGTGTTTTACAATATGGACATCAAATGATCAGGCTTTTTTCATACTTTTCGATAGTAAAATCAAACATTTTTAAAAACATTAAAAATTTTCACAAAACTACGAATTTTTGAAAAAAATACCTAAAATTTCAATTTATTACAATATGCGTATAGAAAATCGCGATTTTTTCAAACATTTCGAAGTCATAACATTTTTTCAAATACTGGAAATTTTCAGCAAACTGCGTATTTTAAAAAAAAATATTCAAAATTTCAGTTTTTACAAATGAGTATCAAATGATCGGGATTTTTGATACATTTAAAAAATCATGATACCATATTTTGAAAATACTCAAAATTTCACAAAACTGCAGTCATCCCTCATATTTGGAACAGTTTACAGATCGTTAAAAGTTAAAAAAAATCATAGAAATTCGATAATTGAACTTAATGACACGCTTTTACCTTCATTTTAAAGCTTTTCTTGCGGTCTTTCGAAAGCTGTATCAAACAACCGCAAATTTATATTTTTATATTGAGTTTTTGAAGAAAAACTTTGACCCTTGAAATCCACAAATTCGGAACACTTTTTTCTCACGGATGTAAGCAAACTTTGATTCTCTCCAGGAGTACATATTTTTTTTTACAAAATAATGACTTAACATACTGAAACCAATGAAACTCAAGCTTAAATAATTTTTATGAATGGTCTGATAACTTTTTTATGAAAACATCAATTAAATTCAGGTGTTCCACAATCATGGAACAGGCAATTTGAAGGCAGTGTTTTGCTGCTCTGAATGAAATATTCTTGAGATGCAGCTTTTTGTTTTAAAAGTACTACTTTTATTAGTTAAATAGTGTAACTACGTATTTTCGAAAAAATACTCAAAATTTCAGTTTTTTACAATAAGGGTATTTAAAAAAAATTGTGTTATAACTTTCGAAATGTATAAAAAAACTAACTTAATCCACCTATGTGGTTGGTGCCTTCCTCACTCTTTTCCAAAAATGGGTGATATGTGATATGATGGGTTTGGACACAAATTTCGTCTAATTTCGTTAAGTTCCGGAATACAAAAAAACACACATATCACTCAAGGGCTCATAAGTGGCATCTTAAGTAGTCATAGCTTGAGACAGGGTTGCCAGATCTTCAATGTTTTAGACTCGTTGGAAAGGTCTTTCGATTACCTAACCAACGATGGGTCGGATGATGGATCCGGACATTGTTTACATACATTTAAGTGAGATCCGGCTACAAAAAAGTACATAAATATCACTTAAGTGGTCAGAACTCGAGACAGGGTTGCCAGATATTCAATGTTTTAGATTCGTTGGAAAGGTCTTTCGATTACCTAACCAACGATGGGTCGGATGATGGATTCGGACATTGTTTACATGCATTTAAGTGAGATCCGGCTACAAAAAAGTACATTAATGTCACTTAAGTGGTCAGAACTCGAGATAGGGTTGCCAGATCTTCAATGTTTTAGACTCGTTGGAAAGGTCTTTCGATTACCTAACCAACGATGGGTTGGATGATGGATTCGGACATTGTTTACATACCTTTAAGTGAGATCCGGCTTCAAAAAAGTGCATCAATATCACTTATGTGGCCATATCTCGAGACAGGGTTGCCAGATCTTCAATGTTTTAGACTCGTTGGAAAGGTCTTTTGATTATCTAACCAACGATGGGTCGGATGATGGATCCGGACATTGTTTACATGCATTTGAGTGAGATCAGGCTACAAAAAAGTACGCCAATATCACTTAAGTGGTTATAACTCGAGACAGGGTTGCCAGATCTTCAATGTTTTGGACTCGTTGGAAAGGTCTTTAATTTACCTAACTAACGATGTATAGCATGATGATATTTGGTGCGATTTCCTGCCATTTATTCAACTTCCAAAAATATGCGAAAACACATTTTTATACATAACTTTTGAACTACTTATCGACACTTCAAAAAATTCAATAGCACCGTATGGGACCCTGAACCAAGTCGAATGCGACTGGTTTGGTCAAAATCGGTTCAGCCAGTGCTGAGAAAACTGCGTGACATTATTGGTCACATACACACACACATACACACAGACATTTGTTCAGTTTTCGATTCTGAGTCGATATGTATACATCAAGGTGGGTTTTCGAGCTTTAAATAAAAAGTTCAATTTCAGAGCAGGATTGTAGCCTTACCTCAGTGAGGAAGGCAAAACCCAATTATTTTATACGCATATTGTAAAAACTGCATTTCGAAATTTCGTTTTTCGAAAATACGAGGTTTTGTGATTTTTGTTTAGTATTTTCAAAAAAATGTGTTATTATTTTTAAAATGTAAGCAAAATTCCTGATCATTTGAACCCATGTTGTAAAATACTGAAATTTTGAGTATTTTTATCTTAAAAACATAGTTTGGTAAATTTCTGAATATTTGAAAAAAAGTGTTTAAACTTCGAAATGTTTGAAAAATCCCCATTATTTGATACCCACTGTAAATAACTGAAATTTTGAGTATTTTTTTAATATGCGTAGTTTTGTGAAATTATTTAATATTTTCAAAAAAAAAAATAATTTTCTTTCGAAATGTTTTTTTTTTTATCATAAATTTATGCCGTCATCAGGGATGACATTGGGTCTGGTGGGTGAGATTGGGTCATACAAATTTAAGCTTTTTATGTATGACCCAATGTCACCCCCCAGACCCAATGTCACCCCTGATGCCGGTACCCATATTGCAATAACAAAAAAATTAAGTTTTTTTTCGGGAAAAAAATGCATTATCAAAATACAGGAAAAAAACGTATTTTGTGAATACTTTCATGTAATTATTATATCAATAGAAAGCTGACATCATCCCGATTCCAAATCACTATCATTTTTTGATGTTTGGATGATTTTTCATAGGCTTATGGGTAATTCTCCGCCAACTCACACAGCAGTTGCCCCGACCCCTCTTCGATTTGCGTGAAACTTTGTCCTTAGGGGTAACTTTTGTCCCTGATCACGAATCCGAGGTCCGTTTTTTGATATCTCGTGACGGAGGGGCGGTACGACCCCTTCCATTTTTGAACATGCAAAAAAAGAGGTGTTTTTCAATAATTTTCAGCCTGAAACGGTGATGAGATAGAAATTTGGTGTCAAACGGACTTTTATGTAAAATTAGACGCCCGATTTGATGGCGTACTCAGAATTCCGAAAAAAACGTATTTTTCATCGAAAAAAACACTAAAAAAGTTTTAAAAATTCTCCCATTTTCCGTTACTCGACTGTAAAAATTTTTGGAACATGTCATTTTATGGGAAATTTAATGTAGTTTTCGAATCTACATTAACCCAGAAGGGTCATTTTTTCATTTAGAACAAAATTTTTCATTTTAAAATTTCGTGTTTTTTCTAACTTTGCAGGGTTATTTTTTAAAGTGTAACAATGTTCTACAAAGTTGTAGAGCAGACAATTACAAAAAATTTGATATATAGACATAAGGGGTTTGCTTATAAACATCACGAGTTATCGCGATTTTACGAAAAAAAAGTTTTGAAAAAGTTGGGCGTCATCGATCATGGCCGTTCATCATCACCCGCGACAGACACGGACGACGAAACAAAGAGAAACGCAAAAAGTAACTTTTTCAAAACTTTTTTTTCGCAAAATCACGATAACTCGTGATGTTTATAAGCAAACCCCTTATGTCTATATATCAAATTTTTTGTAATTGTCTGCTCTACAACTTTGTAGGACATTGTTACACTCTAAAAAATAACCCTGCAAAGTTAGAAAAAACACGAAATTTTAAAATGAAAAATTTTGTTCTAAATGAAAAAATGACCCTTCTGGGTCAATGTAGATTCGAAAACAACATTAAATTTCCCATAAAATGACATGTTCCAAAAATTTTTACAGTCGAGTAACGGAAAATGGGAGAATTTTTAAAACTTTTTTAGTGTTTTTTTCGATGAAAAATAAGTTTTTTTCGGAATTCTGAGTACGCCATCAAATTGGGCGTCTAATTTTACATAAAAGTCCCTTTGACACCAAATTTCTATCTCATCACCGTTTCAGGCTGCAAATCAGGGCTGTGGAGTCGGAGTCGGAGTCGGAGCCGGAGTCGGTGGAGTCGGGTCTTTTTGGGGACCTGGAGTCGGAGTCGGAGTCGGAGTCGTCAAAACTCGAACAGCTGGAGTCGGAGTCGGAGCCGGAGCCGGCTAAATTTTTTTTAGCTGGAGTCGGAGTCGGAGTCGGAGCCGAAAATTTCTGATAACCTGGAGTTGGAGTCGGAGTCGGAGTTATCTTAAATTCAACAAAAAATATGTTTAATTTTTATTTTCCAGTATTTGTTATAAAACCGCATTCGAAAAACTTCTTATATGTTTAATTGTTTTTCAAGTCGCATGCGCTGCGTTGCCATTTTTCATTTTTATTAGAGATCTATGGTCATTAAATGATAACCTGTAAATCCACTCTTACACAAGTATGTCAAATCAAAAAAATCAAATTATTCGCTCTACAGCTTTGCCTTGGCGTTCTCGATTGCGAGATTCCTACTCGAAACTAGGTGTTCGAAGGCTTGATTGTTGAGGCAATTGCAAACCTCTTTTTACACCTAAGCTTCCATCCACCCCGGGATTCGAACTGACGACCTTTGGATTGTGAGTCCAACTGCCTACAAGCGAATCCACCGAGGCAGGACCCAGGGAGACGACTCCTACACCTGGACTGAGCTAACGACCTAACCTTTTTAGGTTAGTCCGGGGCCAACATTTACTTCCCGTCCGACGGAAGGCGTGATCAGACAAATCTCGTCTCGAAAAATGCCACCGGGACCTTCTGGGATCGAACCCAGGCCGACTGGGTGAGAGGCAATCACGCTTACCCCTACACCACGGTCCCGGCTCAAGTATGTATTATCATAATAACTCAAAAAATTAAAAACAATATTGGTTTTGTAGTCAGAATAAATTGATTCTTGACTGTTTCCTTTTGCCTATATTTATGTACCCTTTCAATACAAATTTGACCAAATTTAATTCAGTTCTTTCAGTTCTGAAAAAAGTTTACACACAGTTATCTTATACCCCGATAGCGAATGTCTTGGAAGTTTTAAGTAAATCAATTTTCAGGAAAAAAAAGTTACGAGGTACATAAAAAGATTAAAAAAATAATAATCACTATTTATGGAAATCGAAAAAAAAATCACTGACAGTATAACTCTTCCAACAAATAATCAACGATTATTACAATCTATTACTTGGAACTAAACATGCACAATTTGTTTATAACTAAGTACAAAAAACTATCAAAAAAACTGGCAACTAATTTTTAAATAATCATTGAATATATTAAATATTATGAATATGAATACAAGGAGACGAGTTGTTCCTTTTAAATCCGCTATATATTTTTAATATCTTGATAGATACGTATTTCGTCTACTACTTGCAGACTTCATCAGTGTTCTATTCTCGACTATTAAATATATCGATTATCTTAATGTTTACTATTTCTCTACTAAAATCTGAGAATGTTGATCCTTAGGCAACTATAATGTCGCATATTATCGTTGAAAAAATCTCAAGATTTCAGGACAGAATAGAATTTCAAGATTACAAATGTATAAAAAAATGATAGGATTTTTTTTTTAATATTATTTAAAATAATCAAATTCAAAATAGTATTCAACCGGTAATATTTTTCTCATTCTGTTTGTCCCACGCCAATATGATATCCGTGCCCTTGAAATTATTTTATCTGTAGATTTTTGTGTTTATTCAATTTTAAGTTTTTTCATGTATTTTGATGGAGGCGCGACCATTTTTTTATTATAAAAAAAAAAAAACAAGGTGACTTTGATTGCCACTGTGCTTTTTATAAATGTCAGCCTTAAAGTGAGCAAATTAAATTTATATGTAAATCGATTATTAAGGCCAGCTTTCTTTTAATGATCATTCAAAACATAACATATTAATATTTCAGCTTTTAATAAATTTATTAGAAATTTGAGGTTAAGTAAATACATCCAAATTTACTTACCAAACTGTTCTTCTGAAAATGCCTTCAAAACTGGAGTTATTTTTTGATTTCTGTTTCAATAACTAATTACTAATAAATAATTCTATTTATCAATGTTTTCTAACTAACTTTTGAAACATTTAAAAATATGTGGAGTCGGAGTCGGAGCCAACCATTTTTAGGAAGCTGGAGTCGGAGTCGGAGTCGGAGTCGGCTAATCTCAGAAAGCTGGAGTCGGAGTCGGAGTCGGAGTCGGTTGGAGCTGAGAGCCGGAGCCGGAGTCGGAGTCGGAGTCGGCTAATCTCAGAAAGCCGGAGTCGGAGTCGGAGTCGGAGTCGCTTGAACAATGACCCGACTCCGCAGCCCTGCTGCAAATTATTGAAAAACACCTCTTTTTTCACATGTTCAAAAATGGAAGGGGTCGTACCTCCCCCCCGTCACGAGATATCAAAAAACGGACCTCGGATTCGTGATCAGGGACAAAAGTTACCCCTTAGGACAAAGTTTCACGCAAATCGAAGAGGGGTCGGGGCAACTTTTCTCGATTTCGTGTGAGTTGGTAGAGAATTACCCTTATAGCTAATTGGTCAGTTAAAATTAAACTTAAATTAGCTATATCTTGAAAACGATTTTCGATTGCAAATTTGATTTTACATTATAAATTGAAGTCAAAAATTGCTCACATTTGCATTAAGCCATCAAAAAGAAATAAATTATCTCAAAACCACTTTTCATAATCTTTTGATAATACTTAAAAATCCAAAATTGATGAGCACGTGCTAATTGATTCATTTTGTTGTTACCTTATAATTTTTTAATTGTGTTTTTTTTAAAGCCACGATTCGTCACCTTTCTGAGATCAATTTTTCTTTTTAAAAAAATTGAATTTGTAATACTATTTATATTTACATTTTCTTTTGTTTCGTTGTTCGTTATTCGCAATTCAAAAATAATTGTATTAGCAAAAACATTAGAACAAATCCGAAAAAAGTGTTTTAAATAACAAATAGTTACATTCTCTGCTTCTTTCCGCAGCAAAAACATCTTTACACTGTGACCTTTATTTAAAACAATATATTCCACAAAATCTCGGTCAAAGCGCTCTCTCCCACTTACATAGTAAATATGCAGCGGCAACTTTCCATCCTGATAAGGATGCGGTCGATACTGCTGCTGGTGATGGCGGTGTCGGGGTTTGCACTTTTCAGTGCCATCCCTGCAAATAAAATGCAGGACTTTCCATATATTCATAAGCATAATGGACAAAAACTTTCATCCTTTTAAGGGGCACACGTAAAAACCACACACATACGTGTAGAGTACACACACACACACATATGTTGCTGCACTTGAGATGAGAGTAAAAGTTACTTATGCTAAATATGTGGCTAAAAATTTCTCCGCAGTGGCACACCATCATATTGTGTTTGTAACTATATTTTGTCTACCAAAATTCACAGTTACAAAACATCTTTTATATTTCACTAATTTAAGTGTTGTTTTGCGTAATTGTTTATCTTATCTTCGTGTTCTTTGATTAATTTGCAGTTTTTATAAATAGCTTTTTATCAAAAATTTCAATTCACACATTTCTTTCCTTTCAGTTACACCAAACACCATGTAAAATTCATCCCCCTTACGGTGTAACTTTAACTACCTTTCCCCCTGCAGCAGTAGCAGATTGCAGCAAAAGAAAAAGGCGTTGGCGTTGGCATTCGCAGAAGCACTTTCTCACACTGCATAAATACTTCTTATTCATGGGAGTTTGCAAAGGGGTCCTGGGCTGCTGCTGGGAAAATTTTCCATTTTCTGGCTTTCCCACCCAAGTCCACCTCAGACAGACACGCTCTCTCTCGGCAGCAGCACCGCACCGTGTATCATATTTATTCTAGCAGAGCAGTTGATTTCCAAGCTTCTGGCCAAAAGCTTGCGCTCGGGTGGGGTTGTGTGTACTTCTGGAACGAACGTGGAATCTGTTTTGGAGCTTTTCACCACCACTTCCCTCCCCCAAGCTGAAAAATCTTGGTGTATGTGAACGGAAAACATGTGCTTTACGCCCGAGGCAAGGACACGAAAGGCACGAAATGTTAAAAGTAGGTTAGAGGTGGCTCTTGGCAGGAGGCACAAACTAGACAGGGCAGTCCAGTGCAGAGTGTCCGAAACGGTTGTCGTGGAAAACTGAGTAAATACCTTTGGGAATACCGGGTTTGACGTGGCAGGGAAGACCAATTCAAAAAGAGGCAAAGTGCGAATGGCATTAAAATAATATTTTGTGAATTCGACAAAAAAAGGTTCCTGTTCGGCTTTCTTATTGAAAAATGATTGAATATCAATACGAAAAATAATCAAATCTAGTTCAAAACTAAGTATTTGTCCTTGTATTTATAATTGTGTGTCTAACAGATAACGATATGCAACTTCAATTTTTCCAGAATTATTTTTTAACACTATTTTAAAAATAATAATGAATATGCAAAAACTGCTAGTTTTTTTTTAAATCGATATGTTTTCTATGCCAGGCATTTCTGAAAAATATGAAACTGCTTATTTGTTTTGCTTCAATAATCATGATTTTTTCATTGTATTTTTTATTTAACTATGTTTTCACGCAAATAGGCCGTTACAAAAATTTCTTGAAGTTTATGTATCTCCACTCTGACCAAAGTTAAAAATCTTTTGAATTTTTGAAAATTTTCGATATTTATTAATGCAAAAAGTTTTTTTACGCTTATTTTTTTGTTTTTGTCAAATCATACATTTTTTGAGCACTAATGATTGCAAAACAACTGTACTAGTGTAAAATGCATTTTAATACACTTTTTACATGTAAATGTTAAAACTATGGCTTGTTATTTCAATATTTATATTTTTTATTTTTTAGCACACCCCCACTCCCTATGTTAACGCAATCAGGCCGTCATTTTTTAGCATAGCTTTTGAAGTACTTAACTAAACATCATTATTTATAGATAACAAGCCTTACCCGACAAACTTCGTTCTGCCTTTTTTTCGTTTGCTGACGTTTTTTTTTTTTTAAATTTTTGCTTATTCAGCCTCCTGTGATCAAAATATGATTTTACGTAACTTTTTCTATACAATTTGCCGATGCTCCGAAATCGGTTCCAGAGTGGCCAAAGTGTCAATTAGTTAGCGTAAGAACCTTCCTTGGGTTTATACGAACCCAACGCAACAAAAAGCACCTCGATCCGACGCTCCGTATTGAACTGATTCGCGTTCGAACAAAACCGTCGAAATTTTTTTATATATATAGATGACTTAGAGGACCCCAATACGGACCAAATGAGACCAAAACGGTCAAAATCGGTTCAGCCAGTACCGAGATAATCAAGTGCAATTATTTTGATCAACATCCAACCACACGCACAGACATTTGCTCAGAATTTGATTCTGTGTCGATATGTACACATGCAGGTGGGTCTAGGAGGTACAATTAAGAAGTTCATTTTCTGAGTGATTTTATAACCTTTCCTAATTGAGGAGAGGAAGGCAAAAAGTTATTTCTATATAGAAGGTGACTTTATTGATTTTGAACCTAAGTGCAGAATATTGAATAATTGGAAAATGTTTCATAACCATCGCCACAAAATATTTTCAAAAAATCATTAACATCAAATTAATTGAAAAGTACGTTTTGCCCAAAGAAATGATTTTACATCAATAATCAATCATACAATATATCTTAATATTTTTATCAAAAAGCCAAACATAAAGAAAAACATTGCGACTATGGGTTGTGCCTTTTTACCTTTTTTCAACCTAAGCCGCTCAAAAAAATTATTGTACAAAGCATTTACAGAAACGAAGACCTCTTAAATGTTATAAAATTAATAATGTTAACTGATGTTTAGCCATTAAATTAAGATCAATTTCCGGAAACAATAACCATTTCATTAAATGGCATTTCATTCCCCTGAATACAAAATTTGTCTATTGAAAAATGTTTGTGGTCAGAAGAAGCCATTTTACTTTATAAGTTTTTTGCCATTCAAGGTTTTATACAATTCTGCGGGCTGATCATACAAAATGGGCAAGTAAACATTTGAAAATATTGAGAAGAAGTAATTTTCTGATCAATTTTGTGTCTTCAAAAAAGTTGTAAGTTATGATAAGAACTGTTCAGAAAAAATAGGTTCTTGAAAAAAAATCCTGGTTTTATAAATATATGAATTAGAATGCCCAAAAACGACGTACCCATTTTAAATTAGCAATTCTCTATGAAATCGACAAATTTCGTGTAATTTTATTTTTTGTATTTTTTTTTATTTAGCTAAAATTTTTTGAGGGTCTTCCCTATGACCCAAGCAACTATTTTGTGTCATTAGTTGACCCATACAAGGCTTTGGTGTCTTCTTGAAATTGTTGGTAATAACGAGGATTATTCAGAAAATACAATTGTTCACGAAAAAAAATCGCAGATTTTTCAATTCAACTATTTTTTCACAAAAAAAAATCATTTTATCTAAATAAATTTGAGATAATTTGTTAATATGATTTAGGGGATAAAAACCACAACTTTTGAGCCATACAAAAGCATGGACATATAGAAAATAGAAATTTAAGGCGAAAGCATTTGACTTCAGTTTAAATGTAAAATCAAAGTGCTTTACAGATTTTTTTTAGAAAGTGCACCGTTTTCAAGATAAAGCCACCAAAAGTTTAATCTTAATTAATAAATTCCAGTTTTTTTTTATTTAACAAAAAATGTCCAGAATTGTTCATTCCTGTACATATTTTTTTTTTTGAAAATTTGGGTAAAATAATTGAGAAATTTTCCAATTAGATTTCTTTAGAGACAGTGACGATTGGACTTCTGGTTGGTGAAACAAAGTGAATATAAACTAAGAATAAAGAAAATTTAAATTTTGTATGCCCTTATTATTTTAGCACCAATTGCTCATCTATTTGTTTGATTTTCTGGTCTCTGCGAAAAAAATATTTTTTAATTATTGAAATCATTTGTAACTCTTTAAAAGGGCGTATCATTAAATATTAAATAACATGAACAATCATGAAAACTATTTGAAGAAACATAAAAAAACTGGAATTTTCAGTTTTATTCATCATTTGCTACAGCACATTTTTAGATTTATAGCTTAAGCTGCTCGTTTCTAAAATAATGGCTTTATAAGGTTAATAATCGAAAAAAAATATTCTCGAGTTTTATGCAACCTAAAATACTTCAAAAATTAGTACTCCTGCAAAAAATATTTTCGAAAAGCTGAGAAAAACTTCTTCAAATTTATTTTCGACTTTGTTGGTCGAAATGGCGAAAGCTGTATCTTAAAGTTTAAATTATGTGATAAATTATTCTTTTCTCAGTTTAATCTAATTAGCTCTCATTTTACAATGGGATTTCTCTCGAAAACTATTCGTTCGATTTTCAATGTTACAAGTAAAATTTTCATGAAATTTTCTGATATTTTCGATAAAAAATAATTTTGAAATGTAAAATTTGTGCCCAACATTTGAACATGTCAAAAATGAGTGTTTTGAGCCCTTCAAAAATTATTTTTCTTGATTTAAAAAAATATCGAATTTATTTTTATAACATAGAGCCGAAAATTCTGCGAAAGCAATTATTTGTTATATTGAAAACCGAATCAATACCAATTTTCAGAAATATCATGAGTTGAAAAATCAGGGATTTTTAGATTAAAATCACAGAAAAAAAAAGTTGAATTTTGGAATGTTGAAAATTAGGTAGGTTGAATATTACATCTTTTTTTGAGTAATATTACATTAAAAAATGTGTAAAAATGTGAACCTGATGAATATTCATCAAAACTGATGAAAATTTATCATTTTCTGGGGTAAAATTAATCTTTTTTTTTTACCCAAAAACTGTAACCATTTCCTGATGAATATTACAATCATTTTTTTTTCTGTGATGAGTAAATCCAATTTTACCTAAATTCAAACATTGTTTCTCATCAACCAGCTGGGATAATTTTCATAGTTTTTTGAATATGTTTTTTGCAGGGGTGCATTTTTGGAAAGAAAACACTTTCAAAAGCTTATTCACAATTGTTTTTTTTAATCATGTCTTTGGTACCAAATGTTGCACCATCCTGACCTCAAGCGCAAAAGATGCCTTTTTGAGTCCCGTACTGCCCATGATAAATGTCTTATATGCAAAAAGAGCAAGCTGAAAAAAACGTATTCGAAGTTTGTGTGAATTTCTTTCTGATTTCTTTAACAAAGTACTGGTTTGTTGTAAACTTTTTTGGAAGAGCCAATGATTTTGAACCAAACTGCAACAATAACTCAATAGCGTTGAAAATGCATTCAAAAAAAATCAAAAAACAAGAAAAAACTATTGTTGTAGTTTAAATTAAAGTGACTAGAAGCCAAATAGAAAACGGGGTTTTATTCCGCGTAACATTTCTACTCTGAAAAGTCCTAATCAAAACCATCAACATCTCCAAAGATACCAAATCGATCAGAAAATCCCTTTTCATGATATATGTGTAGTCATGCTTTTGAACGGGTTCTCCGTTCGTTTAAGTTCACACAGCAACACGGAAAATAACAGCTCTGAGAACAAACGCTCATCTCTAAGGAACGTAGGCTTTTTTGAAACGAACGGACAACCCAGTTCAGAACTCTAGCTTTTTCCTTTGATGGTACCTCAGTAGACCAGCTAATCTTCATTCACTTTTAATCACCCCTTGACATATCAGCTCTGCTAGCTCAGTGGTAACATAAAAGTTTAGTAATCAAAGGTAGTGAGTTCGAAAATTCGAATGATTTGTATTTGTTGTTTGTGTAGTTCGAATCATTTTTTTTCCTAAACTTGAAAGCCTGAATATTTTTCAAAACCTCGGTGGTCATAAGGTTTCGTCTATTTCTTAGTTGAAAGCCTCAGATGCATTTTTGAATATAAATCGTTTAGCTTTAGTTTTCCTAGCCTCTCCACCTGGATTTTCCCTTGAATGGTATGATAATTTAAGTCCAAAAGTTGTTTCACTACTCAACTAAACACCAAATAAAAAAAAATAATTCAAAAAAATAAGATTCGAGCTCACTTTCTCTGAATACCAAACCTTCATGTTACCACCGATCTAACCAAGCTATATGAAATTCAGTCTACTGATTGTCAATATAAGACAAACTGTCGCCATGGAGAACCTTTGGCTACAGGCGGTTCAGAGAACGCGTTTCAAGTGTTGAAAGAGAACGGCACGAAAAAGTGACGTTCTGTTTTTGGAACGAAAATCAATGGCTTCTGCGCTGTGGGTTCAGCTCACATTGAAGAACGAGAACGAACGCAGAACGGGTTCCGTGCAAATTGCATGAACCAAACTGCATCAATAGCTCAAAAAACAAGAAAAAAACTATTTTTGAAGTTTAACTTTAAGTGTCAAGAAGTCAAATAGAAAAAAGGGTTTTTATTCCGCGTAACATTTCTTCCCTGAAAAAAAAACCCTAATTATAAACTTCAACATTGCCAAAGATATCAAATCGATCAGAAAATCCCGCTTCATGATATAGGTGCCCATTTTTTGTGACTATGACTTACAAAGTTTCATGCAAATCCAAATTTATAAAACTGAAATTATAAAAAAAGTAAATAGAATTACTCAATTAGTTAATCTTGAGAGGTCCAAATCCTTTTTCTAATTTTTTTTTTTAGTTTGTGCAGCAAGTTACAGGAATAAGATTTTTTCTTTAAGAGTCGTTTATTAAACTAACGTGGTTTACCGATATTAAGTACTGTTTTATTGTGTTCATAAATTTAAAAATGTTATGCTTTAAAAATCTTAGTCAGCCAAATGATAAAAACATCTCCAAAAAAAGATAGACATTTACAGTTAGTTAAATAATTCATTTATATTCCTGAGAAGTTTCATTCAAAACGGTTAATTAAAAAATATTGATTCTAAATTTTGATTCACCCATTCCAAAAAAATTATTTCATAAGCTTGGTTGCATTTTTTTGTTTATTGAAATTCAGATTAAATTTGAAACCCAAAATAACAAAAAAAAAATAATTTTGAACCACTTCACCGAACCTAGCCCAATATGACCCAAAGGAAAAGGAGACCCAACAAGAACAAAACAGCCTTCCAACGGTGCGGTTGTCACCATGTCTATGTACACCAGGAAGTCCAGGACGCTTTGCTCTGGAGTCGTCCCAGCTCAAAAACGACCGCCCAATCGGACTGCATGTGGAGCTTGTCGGGTGCCGATCAGAGACGGGATTTTCCCACGAAGGAATTTGAATTAGAACCGGGTCATTTCACCTTTCTCAAAATCAGCACCACGGGCAAATCCCTTAAACCCTAGACACCGACCTCGGACAAGGCCCTTCCGCCCAAGCCATTGCGGTTAACGGAGGGTGGAAATTCGGAATGTCACATTCCGGAGGTAAACAGGGAGGGCTTTGGTGCTGTGCGGGAACAGTACGGTGGGGCGATTTGAGGATTAGGATTCAAGGAAATGTTTTATAAAAAATCACTACGATTAGGAAAAAATAAGAAGAAATTAAGATATTTGTAGCAAATAACGACATTTAACTTGAATTGTCAAAGTCCTTCAAAACCAGACCAACTTTGCTAGTCCAATAACCCACTCAACGGTAAACATGTCATCCGGACAAATACCGCAAAGATCCTGGAACCACATCACCGGGGGACGAAGCTGCTCTTCAGCAAACGTCTGGCATGTGAATTATTGCGATTACATTCTCGAGAAATTGTTGATTTAGGAGGTCGTCCACAGGTCTTGCCCGTCAAACTCTTGGTGCGAAACTCCCTAGCTTGCTCGTCAACATTCTCCGCGTAGATTCCAAGGATTCAACCCGAGCACCGCAAAACTTTGAAGGCTGCCTCGCGATGGGCCCAGATCAAAGCTGAACACGTCCCGCGAAACACGCCAAACACGTACCGGCACACGTGGGTGGAAGAGAGAAGAGAGGGTGGAGCTGCCTCCTTCAGGCGATTTCGTTGCAGACCGAGGGAGTGCTCGAAAAAGTGAGAAATATTATCGCTCAGAACTTTATCAAAATACAATATTTTATTTCGAGGAGGGCGCGCGCGAGTACAAAATTGCACGTTTCAGTTCTGGACTGTTGGTGGAGAGTTGGCTCCAACTGCGATGCCTTGAAGCGGTTCTTGGTGTGGATTTTCAATCGTGAAGTGGAGCAATTCACGTTCTGAATGAGAATTAAATAACTTATTCGAAAAAAACATAAAATGATTTAAAAAAAATAAAAAGAATTTGAACAATTTAAAGAATTTAAAGAATTTAAAGAATTTAAAGAATTTAAAGAATTTAAAGAATTTAAAGAATTTAAAGAATTTAAAGAATTTAAAGAATTTAAAGAATTTAAAGAATTTAAAGAATTTAAAGAATTTAAAGAATTTAAAGAATTTAAAGAATTTAAAGAATTTAAAGAATTTAAAGAATTTAAAGAATTTAAAGAATTTAAAGAATTTAAAGAATTTAAAGAATTTAAAGAATTTAAAGAATTTAAAGAATTTAAAGAATTTAAAGAATTTAAAGAATTTAAAGAATTTAAAGAATTTAAAGATTATAAAGAATTTAAAGAATTTAAAGAATTTAAAGAATTTAAAGAATTTAAAGAATTTAAAGAATTTAAAGAATTTAAAGAATTTAAAGAATTTAAAGAATTTAAAGAATTTAAAGAATTTAAAGAATTTAAAGAATTTAAAGAATTTAAAGAATTTAAAGAATTTAAAGAATTTAAAGAATTTAAAGAATTTAAAGAATTTAAAGAATTTAAAGAATTTAAAGAATTTAAAGAATTTAAAGAATTTAAAGAATTTAAAGAATTTAAAGAATTTAAAGAATTTAAAGAATTTAAAGAATTTAAAGAATTTAAAGAATTTAAAGAATTTAAAGAATTTAAAGAATTTAAAGAATTTAAAGAATTTAAAGAATTTAAAGAATTTAAAGAATTTAAAGAATTTAAAGAATTTAAAGAATTTAAAGAATTTAAAGAATTTAAAGAATTTAAAGAATTTAAAGAATTTAAAGAATTTAAAGAATTTAAAGAATTTAAAGAATTTAAAGAATTTAAAGAATTTTAAGAATTTAAAGAATTTAAAGAATTTAAAGAATTTAAAGAATTTAAAGAATTTTAAGAATTTAAAGAATTTAAAGAATTTAAAGAATTTAAAGAATTTAAAGAATTTAAAGAATTTAAAGAATTTAAAGAATTTAAAGAATTTAAAGAATTTAAAGAATTTAATGAATTTAAAGAATTTAAAGAATTTAAAGAATTTAAAGAATTTAAAGAATTTAAAGAATTTAAAGAATTAAATGAATTTAAAGAATTTAAAGAATTTAAAGAATTTAAAGAATTTAAAGAATTTAAAGAATTTAAAGAATTTAAAGAATTTAAAGAATTTAAAGAATTTAAAGAATTTAAAGAATTTAAGAGCAATTTTTAAAAATTTATAAGAATTTTACGCCTTTAGAGCCGTCCAGAATCCCTACGCATATTTTTAAAGCCTCGCTATACTCCACTTTGCAAGCATACCGCGCGCGCTTAGCCGCCTAACCCGCCAAAGCCCTACCATATCCCGCCTATACCCGCTCAAGCCCCCTCCATTACCCTCCAAACCCTCACATAACCCTCCAAACCCGTCCTAACCACCCTCACAAACCCGTGCCAAGACCCCGCCATACCCGGCCAAACCCGCCCAATACGCCGCCTATACCCGCCTTACACCGCCAATCCCTCCAAACCCCTCCAAACTCCTGCCAAACGCCCTGCCAAATCCCCCCTCCTCAAGACCCGTCCAAAACCCTCCTAAACGCCTCCAAACCCTCCAAACCCTCCAACCCTCCAACCCTACAAATAACCTCCAAACCTCCAACACCTCAAATACCTCCAAACCCTCCAAACCTCCAAACCCTCCAAAACCCTCCAAACCTCCAAACCCTCCAAACCTCCAAACCCTCCAAACCCTCCAAACCCATCCAAACCCTCCAAACCTCCAAACCCTCCAAACCCTCCAAACCCCCAAACCCTCCAAACCATCCACAACCCTCCAAACCTCCAAAACCTCCCAAAACTCCAAAACCTCAAAACCCCAAAACCTACCAAACCTCCAAAACCTCACAAAACCTGCCATAATCCTCCATAAGCCTACCAAAACCCTCCAAACCTCAAACCTCCAAACCCTCCAAACCCTCCAAACCCTCCAAACCTCTCCAACCCTCCAAACACTCCAAACCCTCCAAACCCTCCCAAACCCTCCAAACCTCCAAACCTCTCCAAACCCCTCCAAACCCTCACAAACCCTCGCTAAACCTCACAAACCCTCCAAAACCCGTCCAATACCCTCCAAACCCTCCAAACCCTCCAAACCCTCCAAATCACCTCCAAACCCTCCAAACCCTCCAAACCCTCCAGAACTCCAAACCCGCCAAACCCTACCAAACCCTCCAAAACACCGCCAACACACTCCAAATCTCCTCCAAACCCTCCAAAAACCCTCCAAACCCCCAACCTCCAACACCCTCCAAACCCTCAAACCCTCAAACCACTCCAAACCCTCCAACACCTACCAAACCTCCAAAACCTCCAAACACACCCAAACCACCCCAAACCCTCACAAACCCCCAAACCCCCAAACCCTCCTAACCACTCCAAACCCTCCAACCCACCAAAACCCTCCAAACGCACTCCAAACCTACAAACCTCCAAACCCCTCAACCCTCCAAACCCTCCAAACCCTCAAACCCTCCCAACACCTCCAAACCCTCCTAACCCCTCCAACCTCCCAAACCCTCCAAACCTCTCCAAACCCTCCAAACCCCCCAAACCCTCCAAACCCTCCAAACCCTCCCAAACCTCCAAACCCTCCAAACCCGCCAAACCCTTCGCAAAGCCCGCCAAACCCGTCCTGACCCTCCAAACCCTCCAATCCCCGTCCATACCCTACCTTAACCCTCCGTAACCCTCCACACCCGCCATAGACGCGCTCCAAACCCTCATCAAAGCCCTCCCTAAACCCTCCAAACGCCCTCCAAACCGCTCCAAAACCCTCCAAACACCTTGCCAAACCCGCCAAACCCTCCAATACACCGCCAATACCCGTCCGTAACCCATCCATGAATCCCGTCCGAAGACCCGCCAAATCCCCGTCCTGAACCTCCGCCAGAACCCTCCAAGGTACCCTCTCAACGACCCTCGCAAAGTCCCTTCCAAACCCCTCCAAAACCCTCCAAAACCCTCCAAAGACCCTCCAAAACCCTCCAAATCCCGCTCAAACCCTCTCTAACCCTCACAAACCCGTCCAAACACCTCCAAACCCCATGCCGGAAACCCTTCGCTAACCCGTCCGAACTCCTCCTCATCCTGCGAGGCACAAACCGCCTCTCCTAAACCCGCCATAATCCTCCATAATCCATCCAGAACCCTGCCAAAACCGCCATAAAAACCTCCGAACCGCTTCCAGAACCGCTCCAAATCCGCCAAACCCTCCAAAACCTCCAAACCCTCCAAACCCTCCAAACCCTCCAAAACCCTCCAACCCTCCAAACCCTCCAAACCCTCCAAACCCTCCCAAACCCTCCAAACCCTCAAACCCTCCAAACCCTCCAAACCCCTCCAAACCCTCCAACCCCTCCAAACCTCCAAACCCTCCAACACCTCCAAAACCCTCCAAACCTCCAAAACCTCCAAACCCTCCAAACCCGCCAACCCGCCAAACCTCCAAACCTCCAAACCCTCCAAACCTCCAAACCCTCAAACCCTCCAAACCTCCAAACCCTCCAAACCCTCCAAACCCGCCTTACGCCGCACCAACCCGTGTAGTGTGGGAGGGGTGGGTATCCGGGCTGGCGGATTCGGGGGGGGGGTGGGGAGGTGGGGGCGGGCGGGGGGGGGTGTCTGGGGACGGGTGGTACCCTCATTAAAATTAATTTTCAAGACAATTTCATCCTATAACTAAATGATAAGATCAATTATGAGAAATTTAAGACATATTAAGGTGAATAAATACACGTCGCGAGAGTGACCCACGCGGAAGAGCGGCGCCGGAAAACCCCGCAGAAGGCCTGCCTGAAGGAAAGAATTTTACGCCATAAACGCAAATCCGCTCCAATTACCTCAAAACCTCCTAATCCCAGAATTTTCCGCGATTTTCACAGCATTTACACGCAATATATTACAGACTTTTAAGAATTTTAAGGAATTTTCACTCAATTTAAGATTTTACCTCCAAATTACGAATTTAAGAATTTTACCGCCAATTATCCGCATAAAAATAATTTATAAGAATTAACAAGATTTTCCTCCTTTTAAGCAATTTTAACCGAATATTCAAATTTTCATCCAAATCAGAATTTTTAAGCCTATTAACGCATAACATAATTTTCAGAATTATAAGACTTTTTAAGAATTACAGACATTTAAGAATTAACCGCCTATACCTCACCCAAAACCTCCAACCATCCATTTTCACTCCTTATTAAACTTTATACGCATAACCTGCCAAATATAGAAATCTCAACACTGCCAATTTTCGAATTTTTAACATTAATAAGACAAAATAATCATTTTTACGAATATCCAGCAAATTCAGAATAATACCGCCCAAACCCCTCCTATTACCGCATTTTCCGAAAAAACCTCCATAAAAACCAATTAACACTGCATTTTAAGAATTTTAATCATTAACCCCTTTTAACCTCCTAAACCTACAAAAACCGCATTAACCTCCAACCCTCCCAATACCTCAATTACCCGCATAACCCTCCTTTAACGGCCTAACCCCTTTATACTCCAACCTCCAAACCCCCCAAACCCGCAATTTCCGACTATAACGAAAAACCCGACTTGTCAAAATTTACAGCCTTGCCCAGCCCTAGCGCATGAGCATGAGAGACCACCCATGGTTGTCCTTCTCCTTTGCTGAACAGAACCGTAATATCCTATCAACACAACCGGTCATACGCTTCAACGATCAAATAATGTTTCCCTTATCAACAGCATGCATGAATGCGCTGAAAAGATAAAACATCACGATCATCAAAACTAGAGCCGTTGCTAATAGGAAACAGTCATTGGCCACCAACGGCGCCCGCCATGTCAGTTTGTAGATCTCGAGGGAACGGGACGGGAATGTTAGTTAGCACAGGCTGCTACCAAGGGTGGGTTCTATACGATATCCACACCCCCGCGTGTGCCGGAAAACTACTTCTACTTGGGATTTTGTTAGTGGGAAAGGGTAATGGCCAGGATTCATCATAGAGGATGATGATGTGGCCCAATAATCAATGAATTTCGTTGAGTGATAGGGTGATGTATTATGTATTCTCAAGGCAAACAATCGGATGATGCGGATGAGACCATTCCCGGTTATTTGGTGTTGAGTTTAGCACAAATGATTTAATCTTAGACAGCCGGCTGTGGAAAGATAGAATCATAATTGTGTGTAATTAAAAGGTGAAATATTATACTCAGCGTAACACATTTACGTAGAGTTGACCTGAGACTATTTATACTTTTAAGTTTTTATAAGATGAGCGACCAATTAATTACTGATGAGTTATGAGTTATCTGAAGGACTTAAACAATCGCGTTGAAACAATATTTGTCACCGTGCTTTACGAGCTATAATGCTAAAAGGTGATTTCGCGGGAAACGAAAGGTCAAATATATGTTATATTATGCTAACGCAATTAAGAACGAATCTTCCCATGAAACAATCGCGAATCATAGAACAAAGAAACCCGACTGACTAACGAAAAAGACGATCACGATATTTGAACTTTACAATCTAACTAAGAAGAAAAAAAGCCACGTCAATAGAAAGGAATAGACAAACATACAGGTTACCACAAAACGGACTGCCTCAACTGTCATCGTGACAACCAGAGCAAGCCGCACATTCACACACACACACGCGCGCACTCACCCGACAAACTCACCAACGACGAACGACGCGAAAAAACATGCGACCCGACGGACAGGCATCGCAAAACGGACTGGCTCAACTGTCATTTTTTCAACCAGAGCCAGCCGCACCTTCACACACATACGCGCGCACTCACCCGACAAACTCACCGTCGACGAACGACGCGAAAAAAAAAATGCGAGCCGACGGACAGGCATCGCAAAACGGACTGGCTCAACTGTCATTTTTTCAACCAGAGCCAGCCGCACCTTCACACACACACGCGCACCCGACAAACTCACCGACGACGAACGACGCGAAAAAACATGCGACCCGACGGACAGGCATCGCAAAACGGACTGGCTCAACTGTCATTTTTCCAACCAGAGCCAGCCGCACCTTCACACACACACGCGCACCCGACAAACTCACCGACGACGAACGACGCGAAAAAACAGAGCCAGCCGCACCTTCACACACACACGCGCGCACTCACCCGACAAACTCACCAACGACGAACGACGCGAAAAAACATGCGACCCGACGGACAGGCATCGCAAAACGGACTCACTTTAAAAATTTTAAAGAATTTTAAGAATTTAAAGAATTTTAAGAATTTTAAGAATTTTAAGAATTTCAAGAATTTTAAGAATTTTAAGAATTTTAAGAATTTTAATAATTTTAAGAATTTTAAAAATTTTAAGAATTTTAAGAGTTTTAAGAATTTTAAGAATTTTAAGAATTTTAAAAATTTTAGGAATTTTAAGAATTTTAAGAATTTTAAGAATTTTAAGAATTTTAAGAATTTTAAGAATTTTAAGAATTTTAAGAATTTTAAGAATTTTAAGAATTTTAAGAATTTTAAGAATTTTAAGAATTTTAAGAATTTTAAGAATTTTAAGAATTTTAAGAATTTTAAGAATTTTAAGAATTTTAAGAATTTTAAGAATTTTAAGAATTTTAAGAATTTTAAGAATTTTAAGAATTTTAAGAATTTTAAGAATTTTAAGAATTTTAAGAATTTTAAGAATTTTAAGAATTTTAAGAATTTTAAGAATTTTAAGAATTTTAAGAATTTTAAGAATTTTAAGAATTTTAAGAATTTTAAGAATTTTAAGAATTTTAAGAATTTTAAGAATTTTAAGAATTTTAAGAATTTTAAGAATTTTAAGAATTTTAAGAATTTTAAGAATTTTAAGAATTTTAAGAATTTTAAGAATTTTAAGAATTTTAAGAATTTTAAGATTTTTAAGAATTTAAAGAATTTTAAGAATTTAAAGACTTTAAAAATTTTAAAGAATTTTAAGAATTTAAAGAATTTTAAGAATTTTAAGAATTTTAAGAATTTCAAGAATTTTAAGAATTTTAAGAATTTTAATAATTTTAAGAATTTTAAAAATTTTAAGAATTTTAAGAGTTTTAAGAATTTTAAGAATTTTAAGAATTTTAAGAATTTTAAGAATTTTAAAAATTTTAGGAATTTTCAGAATTTTAAGAATTTTAAGAATTTTAAGAATTTTAAGAATTTTAAGAATTTTAAGAATTTTAAGAATTTTAAGAATTTTAAGAATTTTAAGAATTTTAAGAATTTTAAGAATTTTAAGAATTTTAAGAATTTTAAGAATTTTAAGAATTTTAAGAATTTTAAGAATTTTAAGAATTTTAAGAATTTTAAGAATTTTAAGAATTTTAAGAATTTTAAGAATTTTAAGAATTTTAAGAATTTTAAGAATTTTAAGAATTTTAAGAATTTTAAGAATTTTAAGAATTTTAAGAATTTTAAGAATTTTAAGAATTTTAAGAATTTTAAGAATTTTAAGAATTTTAAGAATTTTAAGAATTTTAAGAATTTTAAGAATTTTAAGAATTTTAAGAATTTTAAGAATTTTAAGAATTTTAAGAATTTTAAGAATTTTAAGAATTTTAAGAATTTTAAGAATTTTAAGAATTTTAAGAATTTTAAGAATTTTAAGAATTTTAAGAATTTTAAGAATTTTAAGAATTTTAAGAATTTTAAGAATTTTAAGAATTTTAAGAATTTTAAGAATTTTAAGAATTTTAAGAATTTTAAGAATTTTAAGAATTTTAAGAATTTTAAGAATTTTAAGAATTTTAAGAATTTTAAGAATTTTAAGAATTTTAAGAATTTTAAGAATTTTAAGAATTTTAAGAATTTTAAGAATTTTAAGAATTTTAAGAATTTTAAGAATTTTAAGAATTTTAAGAATTTTAAGAATTTTAAGAATTTTAAGAATTTTAAGAATTTTAAGAATTTTAAGAATTTTAAGAATTTTAAGAATTTTAAGAATTTTAAGAATTTTAAGAATTTTAAGAATTTTAAGAATTTTAAGAATTTTAAGAATTTTAAGAATTTTAAGAATTTTAAGAATTTTAAGAATTTTAAGAATTTTAAGAATTTTAAGAATTTTAAGAATTTTAAGAATTTTAAGAATTTTAAGAATTTTTAAGAATTTTAAGAATTTTAAGAATTTTAAGAATTTTAAGAATTTTAAGAATTTTAAGAATTTTAAGAATTTTAAGAATTTTAAGAATTTTAAGAATTTTAAGAATTTTAAGAATTTTAAGAATTTTAAGAATTTTAAGAATTTTAAGAATTTTAAGAATTTTAAGAATTTTAAGAATTTTAAGAATTTTAAGAATTTTAAGAATTTTAAGAATTTTAAGAATTTTAAGAATTTTAAGAATTTTAAGAATTTTAAGAATTTTAAGAATTTTAAGAATTTTAAGAATTTTAAGAATTTTAAGAATTTTAAGAATTTTAAGAATTTTAAGAATTTTAAGAATTTTAAGAATTTTAAGAATTTTAAGAATTTTAAGAATTTTAAGAATTTTAAGAATTTTAAGAATTTTAAGAATTTTAAGAATTTTAAGAATTTTAAGAATTTTAAGAATTTTAAGAATTTTAAGAATTTTAAGAATTTTAAGAATTTTAAGAATTTTAAGAATTTTAAGAATTTTAAGAATTTTAAGAATTTTAAGAATTTTAAGAATTTTAAGAATTTTAAGAATTTTAAGAATTTTAAGAATTTTAAGAATTTTAAGAATTTTAAGAATTTTAAGAATTTTAAGAATTTTAAGAATTTTAAGAATTTTAAGAATTTTAAGAATTTTAAGAATTTTAAGAATTTTAAGAATTTTAAGAATTTTAAGAATTTTAAGAATTTTAAGAATTTTAAGAATTTTAAGAATTTTAAGAATTTTAAGAATTTTAAGAATTTTAAGAATTTTAAGAATTTTAAGAATTTTAAGAATTTTAAGAATTTTAAGAATTTTAAGAATTTTAAGAATTTTAAGAATTTTAAGAATTTTAAGAATTTTAAGAATTTTAAGAATTTTAAGAATTTTAAGAATTTTAAGAATTTTAAGAATTTTAAGAATTTTAAGAATTTTAAGAATTTTAAGAATTTTAAGAATTTTAAGAATTTTAAGAATTTTAAGAATTTTAAGAATTTTAAGAATTTTAAGAATTTTAAGAATTTTAAGAATTTTAAGAATTTTAAGAATTTTAAGAATTTTAAGAATTTTAAGAATTTTAAGAATTTTAAGAATTTTAAGAATTTTAAGAATTTTAAGAATTTTAAGAATTTTAAGAATTTTAAGAATTTTAAGAATTTTAAGAATTTTAAGAATTTTAAGAATTTTAAGAATTTTAAGAATTTTAAGAATTTAAGAATTTTAAGAATTTTAAGAATTTTAAGAATTTTAAGAATTTTAAGAATTTTAAGAATTTTAAGAATTTTAAGAATTTTAAGAATTTTAAGAATTTTAAGAATTTTAAGAATTTTAAGAATTTTAAGAATTTTAAGAATTTTAAGAATTTTAAGAATTTTAAGAATTTTAAGAATTTTAAGAATTTTAAGAATTTTAAGAATTTTAAGAATTTTAAGAATTTTAAGAATTTTAAGAATTTTAAGAATTTTAAGAATTTTAAGAATTTTAAGAATTTTAAGAATTTTAAGAATTTTAAGAATTTTAAGAATTTTAAGAATTTTAAGAATTTTAAGAATTTTAAGAATTTTAAGAATTTTAAGAATTTTAAGAATTTTAAGAATTTTAAGAATTTTAAGAATTTTAAGAATTTTAAGAATTTTAAGAATTTTAAGAATTTTAAGAATTTTAAGAATTTTAAGAATTTTAAGAATTTTAAGAATTTTAAGAATTTTAAGAATTTTAAGAATTTTAAGAATTTTAAGAATTTTAAGAATTTTAAGAATTTTAAGAATTTTAAGAATTTTAAGAATTTTAAGAATTTTAAGAATTTTAAGAATTTTAAGAATTTTAAGAATTTTAAGAATTTTAAGAATTTTAAGAATTTTAAGAATTTTAAGAATTTTAAGAATTTTAAGAATTTTAAGAATTTTAAGAATTTTAAGAATTTTAAGAATTTTAAGAATTTTAAGAATTTTAAGAATTTTAAGAATTTTAAGAATTTTAAGAATTTTAAGAATTTTAAGAATTTTAAGAATTTTAAGAATTTTAAGAATTTTAAGAATTTTAAGAATTTTAAGAATTTTAAGAATTTTAAGAATTTTAAGAATTTTAAGAATTTTAAGAATTTTAAGAATTTTAAGAATTTTAAGAATTTTAAGAATTTTAAGAATTTTAAGAATTTTAAGAATTTTAAGAATTTTAAGAATTTTAAGAATTTTAAGAATTTTAAGAATTTTAAGAATTTTAAGAATTTTAAGAATTTTAAGAATTTTAAGAATTTTAAGAATTTTAAGAATTTTAAGAATTTTAAGAATTTTAAGAATTTTAAGAATTTTAAGAATTTTTAAGAATTTTAAGAATTTTAAGAATTTTAAGAATTTTAAGAATTTTAAGAATTTTAAGAATTTTAAGAATTTTAAGAATTTTAAGAATTTTAAGAATTTTAAGAATTTTAAGAATTTTAAAAATTTTAAGAATTTTAAGAATTTTAAGAATTTTAAGAATTTTAAGAATTTTAAGAATTTTAAGAATTTTAAGAATTTTAAGAATTTTAAGAATTTTAAGAATTTTAAGAATTTTAAGAATTTTAAGAATTTTAAGAATTTTAAGAATTTTAAGAATTTTAAGAATTTTAAGAATTTTAAGAATTTTAAGAATTTTAAGAATTTTAAGAATTTTAAGAATTTTAAGAATTTTAAGAATTTTAAGAATTTTAAGAATTTTAAGAATTTTAAGAATTTTAAGAATTTTAAGAATTTTAAGAATTTTAAGAATTTTAAGAATTTTAAGAATTTTAAGAATTTTAAGAATTTTAAGAATTTTAAGAATTTTAAGAATTTTAAGAATTTTAAGAATTTAAGAATAAAGAATTTAAGAATTTAAGAATTTTAAGAATTTAAGAATTTAAGAATTTAAGAATTTTAAGAATTTTAAGAATTTTAAGAATTTAATGAATTTAAGAATTGAAGAATTTTAAGAATTTTAAGAATTTTAAGAAATTTTAAGAATTTTAAGAATTTAAGAATTTAAGAATTTAAGAATTTAAGAATTTAAGAATTTAAGAATTTAAGAATTTAAGAATTTAAGAATTTAAGAATTTAAGAATTTAAGAATTTAAGAATTTAAGAATTTAAGAATTTAAGAATTTAAGAATTTAAGAATTTAAGAATTTAAGAATTTATTTAAGAATTTAAGAATTTAAGAATTTAAGAATTTAAGAATTTAAGAATTTAAGAATTTAAGAATTTAAGAATTTAAGAATTTAAGAATTTAAGAATTTAAGAATTTAAGAATTTAAGAATTTTAAGAATTTTAAGAATTTTAAGAATTTTAAGAATTTTAAGAATTTTAAGAATTTTAAGAATTTTAAGAATTTTAAGAATTTAAGAATTTAAGAATTTAAGAATTTAAGAATTTAAGAATTTAAGAATTTAAGAATTTAAGAATTTAAGAATTTAAGAATTTAAGAATTTAAGAATTTAAGAATTTTAAGAATTTTAAGAATTTTAAGAAATTTTAAGAATTTTAAGAATTTTAAGAATTTTAAGAATTTTAAGAATTTTAAGAATTTTAAGAATTTTAAGAATTTTAAGAATTTTAAGAATTATTAAGAATTTTAAGAATTTTAAGAATTTTAAGAATTTTAAGAATTTTAAGAATTTAAGCAATTTAACCGCTAAAACGCCAATATCCTCCAAATCCGCCAAATCCGCCAAAACCGCCAAAACCTCCAATAACCTCCAAAACCGCCAAAACCTCCAACCACACCGCCAACCGCAAACCCTCCAATACCTCTCCAAAACTCCGCCCTCCAAAACCTCCAAAACCTCCAAAACCTCCAAAACCTCCAAAACCTCCAAAACCTCCAAACCTCCAAAACCTCCAAAACCTCCAAAACCTCCAAACCTCCAAAACCTCCAAAACCTCCAAAACCTCCAAAACCTCCAAAACCTCCAAAACCTCCAAACCTCCAAACCTCCAAAACCTCCAAAACCTCCAAAACCTCCAAAACCTCCAAAACCTCCAAACCTCCAAAACCTCCAAACCTCCAAACCTCCAAAACCTCCAAACCTCCAAAACCTCCAAAACCCTCCAAAACCTCCAAAACCTCCAAACCTCCAAAACCTCCAAAACCTCCAAAACCTCCAAAACCTCCAAAACCTCCAAAACCTCCAAAACCTCCAAACCTCCAAAACCTCCAAAACCTCCAAAACCTCCAAACCTCCAAAACCTCCAAAACCTCCAAACCTCCAAAACCTCCAAAACCTCCAAAACCTCCAAAACCTCCAAAACCTCCAAAACCTCCAAAACCTCCAAAACCTCCAAACCTCCAAACCTCCAAACCTCCAAAACCTCCAAACCTCCAAACCTCCAAAACCTCCAAACCTCCAAACCTCCAAAACCTCCAAACCCTCCAAAACCTCCAAAACCTCCAAACCTCCAAAACCTCCAAAACCTCCAAAACCTCCAAAACCTCCAAAACCTCCAAAACCTCCAAACCTCCAAAACCTCCAAACCTCCAAACCTCCAAAACCTCCAAAACCTCCAAACCCTCCAAAACCTCCAAACCTCCAAAACCTCCAAACCTCCAAACCTCCAAACCTCCAAAACCTCCAAAACCTCCAAACCCTCCAAAACCTCCAAACCTCCAAACCTCCAAACCCTCCAAAACCTCCAAACCCTCCAAAACCTCCAAAACCTCCAAACCTCCAAACCTCCAAACCTCCAAACCTCCAAAACCTCCAAACCTCCAAAACCTCCAAAACCTCCAAACCTCCAAAACCTCCAAACCTCCAAACCTCCAAAACCTCCAAACCTCCAAACCCTCCAAACCTCCAAACCTCCAAAACCTCCAAACCTCCAAAACCTCCAAACCTCCAAACCTCCAAACCTCCAAACCTCCAAACCTCCAAACCTCCAAAACCTCCAAACCTCCAAAACCTCCAAACCTCCAAACCTCCAAACCTCCAAAACCTCCAAACCTCCAAAACCTCCAAACCTCCAAACCTCCAAAACCTCCAAACCTCCAAACCTCCAAAACCTCCAAAACCTCCAAACCTCCAAACCTCCAAACCTCCAAACCTCCAAACCTCCAAAACCTCCAAAACCTCCAAACCTCCAAACCTCCAAAACCTCCAAACCTCCAAACCCTCCAAACCTCCAAACCTCCAAACCCTCCAAACCTCCAAACCTCCAAACCTCCAAAACCTCCAAACCTCCAAAACCTCCAAACCTCCAAACCTCCAAAACCTCCAAACCTCCAAACCTCCAAAACCTCCAAAACCTCCAAAACCTCCAAAACCTCCAAACCTCCAAAACCTCCAAACCTCCAAACCTCCAAACCTCCAAACCTCCAAAACCTCCAAACCTCCAAACCTCCAAACCTCCAAAACCTCCAAAACCTCCAAACCTCCAAACCTCCAAACCCTCCAAACCTCCAAACCTCCAAACCTCCAAAACCTCCAAACCTCCAAACCTCCAAAACCTCCAAACCTCCAAAACCTCCAAACCTCCAAACCTCCAAAACCTCCAAACCTCCAAACCTCCAAAACCTCCAAACCTCCAAACCTCCAAACCTCCAAACCTCCAAAACCTCCAAAACCTCCAAAACCTCCAAACCTCCAAACCTCCAAACCTCCAAAACCTCCAAAACCTCCAAAACCTCCAAACCTCCAAAACCTCCAAAACCTCCAAACCTCCAAACCTCCAAAACCTCCAAACCTCCAAAACCTCCAAACCTCCAAACCTCCAAACCTCCAAAACCTCCAAACCTCCAAACCTCCAAAACCTCCAAACCTCCAAAACCTCCAAACCTCCAAAACCTCCAAAACCTCCAAACCTCCAAACCTCCAAACCTCCAAAACCTCCAAACCTCCAAACCTCCAAACCTCCAAAACCTCCAAACCTCCAAACCTCCAAAACCTCCAAACCTCCAAAACCTCCAAACCTCCAAACCTCCAAACCTCCAAAACCTCCAAACCTCCAAAACCTCCAAACCTCCAAAACCTCCAAACCTCCAAACCTCCAAAACCTCCAAACCTCCAAAACCTCCAAACCTCCAAACCTCCAAAACCTCCAAACCTCCAAACCTCCAAAACCTCCAAACCTCCAAACCTCCAAACCTCCAAAACCTCCAAACCTCCAAACCTCCAAAACCTCCAAACCTCCAAAACCTCCAAACCTCCAAAACCTCCAAACCTCCAAACCTCCAAACCTCCAAAACCTCCAAACCTCCAAAACCTCCAAACCTCCAAACCTCCAAACCTCCAAACCTCCAAACCTCCAAAACCTCCAAACCTCCAAACCTCCAAAACCTCCAAACCTCCAAACCTCCAAACCTCCAAACCTCCAAACCTCCAAAACCTCCAAACCTCCAAAACCTCCAAAACCTCCAAACCTCCAAAACCTCCAAAACCTCCAAACCTCCAAAACCTCCAAACCTCCAAAACCTCCAAACCTCCAAACCTCCAAAACCTCCAAACCTCCAAAACCTCCAAACCTCCAAAACCTCCAAACCTCCAAACCTCCAAACCTCCAAACCTCCAAAACCTCCAAACCTCCAAACCTCCAAAACCTCCAAACCTCCAAAACCTCCAAACCTCCCAAACCTCCAAAACCTCCAAACCTCCAAACCTCCAAACCTCCAAACCTCCAAACCTCCAAACCTCCAAAACCTCCAAAACCTCCAAACCTCCAAACCTCCAAACCTCCAAACCTCCAAACCTCCAAAACCTCCAAACCTCCAAAACCTCCAAAACCTCCAAACCTCCAAACCTCCAAAACCTCCAAACCTCCAAACCTCCAAACCTCCAAACCTCCAAAACCTCCAAACCTCCAAAACCTCCAAAACCTCCAAAACCTCCAAACCTCCAAAACCTCCAAACCTCCAAAACCTCCAAACCTCCAAACCTCCAAACCTCCAAAACCTCCAAACCTCCAAACCTCCAAACCTCCAAACCTCCAAAACCTCCAAACCTCCAAACCTCCAAAACCTCCAAACCTCCAAAACCTCCAAACCTCCAAAACCTCCAAACCTCCAAACCTCCAAACCTCCAAAACCTCCAAACCTCCAAACCTCCAAAACCTCCAAAACCTCCAAACCTCCAAACTCCAAACCTCCAAACCTCCAAACCTCCAAACCTCCAAAACCTCCAAACCTCCAAAACCTCCAAACCTCCAAACCTCCAAAACCTCCAAACCTCCAAACCTCCAAAACCTCCAAACCTCCAAACCTCCAAACCTCCAAAACCTCCAAACCTCCAAACCTCCAAACCTCCAAAACCTCCAAACCTCCAAACCTCCAAAACCTCCAAAACCTCCAAAACCTCCAAAACCTCCAAAACCTCCAAACCTCCAAACCTCCAAACCTCCAAAACCTCCAAAACCTCCAAACCTCCAAACCTCCAAACCTCCAAACCTCCAAAACCTCCAAACCTCCAAAACCTCCAAAACCTCCAAACCTCCAAACCTCCAAAACCTCCAAAACCTCCAAACCTCCAAAACCTCCCAAACCTCCAAAACCTCCAAACCTCCAAACCTCCAAACCTCCAAACCTCCAAACCTCCAAACCTCCAAACCTCCAAAACCTCCAAACCTCCAAACCTCCAAAACCTCCAAACCTCCAAAACCTCCAAAACCTCCAAACCTCCAAAACCTCCAAAACCTCCAAAACCCCAAACCTCCAAAACCCTCCAAAACCTCCAAAACCTCCAAACCTCCAAAACCTCCAAACCCCAAAACCTCCAAAACCCCCAAAACCTCCAAAACCTCCAAAACCACCAAAACCTCCAAAACCTCCAAAACCCCCAAACCCCCCCTCACCAACCCCATCCCCCCCCCACCCCATCACCCCAATACCAACAACCAATACCACAATAACCCCCCCCCGCCCCACACGCCCCCCGATACACTCGCGCCACCCCCCCCCCCCCCCTACCCACACCTGACCCGGTCACCCATCCAACCACGCCGATGCACCCACAGCAACCAATCAGAATCTCGATGGGGTATCGCAACCCGGCAAACAACCCGCCCACCATCCCCCCCTCACCCTACCACCGACAAAACACACATGGTAATATTACATCTGGGAAGGGGTACATCTTTTATGTCAGAAAAAAGGTGTAATTTTACCTCTGGAAATGTGTAATTTTACCACTTTTCTGGTGTAATGTCACTTTTTCAGTCTAAATTGAGGTAATATTACATCATAAAAGAGGTAATATTCAACCTTCCAAAATTAAAGCTTCCAAATTTACATTATTTTTTTCTGTGTACCCATGACCCGATATGGTAAATCATAAATAACGAAATATCCTTCTTTTTTTATGCTTTACTGCAGCAGCGATAGCGAAGAGTGCGCGTGAAAAAGTGCTTCCCTGCAGCAGCATCCTGGCTGTAGCTGCAGCAAAATTTCACTCACGTGCAAGATGCACTCCCACGTGGGGAGGATATTCTTCTTTTTTTTTTTTATTTTGAAGAGTTTCAAATTTTTTGACTTGCTTTCGCGAGAGCTCTCAAAAGTGGCATGTGATAGACCGTGTGAGCAAGTCAAGAATAGTATTTATGAAAAGGGAAGTCAATCTAAGATTGGCGTGTTTGAAAGGTTTCACAGTTGTTCCAGATAGAAAGTAAGATTTTTTTTATTTTGGCGTTTAGCTACGTCATAACTTCAGAGCCGTTCCGGCGCCATGCACTAGACCTCTGTTACCTTCCAAACGAAACCTTGTCAGCTAGTTAGCTCCTCTAGCGCGCTAATTAAAAACCACTCTTTTGTCGTGGTTTCCGTGCAGTAAATGTCAACGCCAATTCCCATGCCGATATCCTTTCCTATTTTTATTTGGCTATAAATTTCTTCACCATTTCTATCGGAACTTTTTTCCTTCAGTTTTTGTTTATGGATATCTGAATGATGTTAATTTTTGCTCCATCGGCGGCGTGATGTGCTGGTGGTGTTTTATGAGACCTGGACACACTCGAGTCACCAATCAGTGGCGCTAATGAGCCCATATTTTATTCGCCTTATTTTTGGCTTTGAACCGTCAGGGCAGGCCTCATGGATGTCGCTAGTAAGATAAAGTTCTGTTTTGGATATATTTTTTCTGGGGACTTTCCTAGGCCAAGCAGTTGATGACGAATGATTTCAAACTATGAGTTCAACGGAAATCATCAAAATCTGGGCGAAATTGTGTGGTTTCGCGTCCAGCTCAATGTTGTTGTTATTTTTGCACTACAGTCGTGCCTCGGTTTAGCACCGCATATGGGGGATGCAGAACCGAGGCGTGCAAAACCGAGGCACAGAGCTTATGGGATTTTGGCTATATGGGAGACATTGGCTTTAATGGTACGAAAAATCATGCAAACATCAAAAAAATTATAGTGTTTTGGAATCGGGATGATGTCAGCTATCTATTAAAATTATTATTTCATGAAAGTTTTCACAAAAATCTGTATTTTTCCTGTATTTCGAAAATGCATTTTTTTTCTCTAAAGAAACCAAAAATTTATTGTTATTGCAATATTTGTATCAAATGATCAGTTTTTTTTTATACATTTTTAATGTAATAACAATATTTTTAGAAAATACTCAAAATTTTCACAAAACAACGTATTTTTGTTAAATTTTTCAAAATTTCAGTTTTTACAATATGGGTATCACATAATCGGGATTTTTCATACATTTCGAATGTAATAACAACTAGAGGTGGGCAAAACCGCTCTTTTTTAGGAGCCGCTCATTTTCGTTCGCTCATCAAAAAGAACCGCTCTTTTGAACGGCTCTTTCGCTCTTTTTCAAAATATGGATGAAAAGGTTATTTTTAAGAATGGTGTGATTTTTAAAGCCTTTTCATCATGGAAATATATAAATTATTTGAATAAAAAAACAAAAAAACTAAAAACAGGAATTTGCCTTTGAAAACAATGGGTCTTGTGAATCATAATTTCTACTTGAACATAAACGTTTGAATGATTGAATGGCATCTAAACTTAAATCTAGTATTTTGGAGAATTTGCTATTAATTTTAATATTGCGTTTATTTCTGCCAAAATTGAACTTATGCTGATATTTTATTTAGATAACATATTCTATTAACTCTTTTCCACATTCTGTTTTGATCGATATAGTCTATAAACGCTAAAGTTTATTCGGACACGAAGATTTTTTTTTCCAAAATCTCAAAAAATAAAGTTGATTTTAGTAATATTTTAGTAATAAGTTGTTTTTTAGTAATATTTTGCCTGATAAGCAATTTGAAATGTTCAAATTGTATTCGGGTAATACTTAAATGTACGATCAATTGTACAATGAAAAGTTCTTTCATTTTGCTTAGAAAATCATTTACTTTTGAAATTTCAAAAAAAAAGTAAGAAACTGAAAAAATCTGTTTTAAAACTATTAAGTGGTATTCAAATGTCTTTCAATATAAATTGTTGAGAAATGAAATATTAAGATTCAGCTCTAAAATTATGTTGGGAAATAGTCCTTTTTAACCTGCTATTTTTTATCCTAAAGTACTTGAAAAGGTGCATAAAGGGACAATGTTGGGATTAATGAGCATTGAAATATTCAAAATTGCATTTTCAATTCCCAAAAGCAAATTATACACTGCAATTTGTTGGAAATTCAATAAATTATATTTATAACAAGTTTAAAAATCATTCCATCTTGGAACGGTTCTTTCAAAAGACCGGAGTTTAAAAAAGAACCGCGGTTCTTTTTTTGTGAGCCATGGTTCGTTCGCTCTTTTTAATGAACCGGCTCTTTGAGCGGCTCGCTCTTTTTTTGCCCACCTCTAATAACAACATTTTTTGAAAATACTCAAAATTTTCACAAAACTACGTATTTTCGAAAAAAAATACTCAAAATTTCCGTTTCTACAATGTGGGTATCAAACGATCGGGATTTTTTCCTACATTTCGAATGTCATAACAATATTTTTTGAAAATACTCAAAATTTTCACAAACTACGTATTTTCGAAAAAAATACTCAAAATTTCCGTTTTTAAAATGTAGGTATCAAACGATCGGGATTTTTTCATACATTTCGAAAGTTATTGAAAAAAATGAAAATACTCAAAATTTTCACAAAACTACGTATTTTTGAAAAAATACTCCAAATTTCCGTTTTTTACAAGAGGTATCCCGATTATATTCATATTTACCAGAATGTCCAAATGACGTCTCAGTCAATTCTTTGTCAGAAACGGAAGTACGCCAGGCATTGAAGGACTTAGACTCATCAAAAGGACCAGGACCCGACGGAATAGCACCTGCATTCCTAAAGAACCTTGCAGAAGAATTGACATTTCCACTGCATCATCTTTTCAACATGTCAATAAATACTGGAAAATTCCCACAAACATGGAAAAAGTCTTTTTTGGTGCCTATTTTCAAGTCAGGCCCAAAATCAGACATACGTAATTATCGCGGAATTGCCCTTTTGTCTTGCATTCCAAAACTTTTCGAATCTATTATAAATGAAAAAATCTTTCAGCAAGTAAAAAACCGCATCACATGTAAACAGAACGGCTTTTTTAAAGGCCGCTCTACTAGCACCAACCTTTTAGAATTTGTAAATTTTACACTGAATGCAATGCATAATCGCAATTTCGTAGAAGCAATTTACACTGACTTTAGTAAGGCATTTGACAGAATCGACATACCATTATTAATCTTCAAACTGCAGAAAATTGGAATTCAACCGAATCTTTTGGAATGGCTTAAGTCATATTTGACTAAGCGCGAACAAATTGTTCGCTTCCAAA
The DNA here is from genome assembly GCF_016801865.2 of Culex pipiens pallens. NCBI lineage: Eukaryota > Metazoa > Arthropoda > Insecta > Diptera > Culicidae > Culex > Culex pipiens. The sequence goes on from NC_068938.1 coordinate 206,620,131, forward strand.
ATGTACTATCGGAATCAATTCACGTCACCTCGGGGGTTCCGCAAGGATCCCATCTAGGACCTCTTCTTTTCATCTTGTATGTAAACGACATTTCCTTCATTCTTAAAAAAATTAACGTACTTGTATATGCAGACGACATGAAATTGTATATGGAAATAGGAAATGCCAATGACAGTCATGTATTCCAAAACGAAATTAATCTTTTCTACACATGGTGTAGTAAAAGCCTACTCCAATTGAATGTAAAGAAATGTAATTCCATTGCCTTCAGCAGAAAACATGAAACACCAAACATAACAGTATTATTAGGAAACCAACCAGTAGAAAAATGCAAAGTAGTACGTGATCTAGGTGTCATCCTAGACTCACAACTAACTTTTGTAGAACACAATAACACAATAATAAACAAGGCAAAAAGTACATTAGGCTTTATAAAGCGCTTTGCATTCAACTTCCAGGACCCGTATACTATTAAATTACTCTATATAACGTATGTCAGGCCACTCTTGGAATACTGTAGTATCGTCTGGAATCCTTACTATGCCGTACACCAAGCACGTATTGAATCTGTCCAAAAACAATTCTTACTGTACGCACTACGTAAACTTAACTGGACTGCATTTCCTCTCCCATCGTATGAAGCACGCTGCATGCTCATAAACATACAATCATTACAAGAACGTCGTAAATTTGCCATGCTCTCTTTCATCAACGACATTATTTCTCAACGCATACAGTCAGCAGCATTATTTTCAGTAATACGCAATAGTATTCATGAACCAAGCCGTACTCTTAGACATTCACAACTTTTTAGAATAACTGCATACACGACAAATTATTTAAAAAATTCGCCATTAAATCAAATGATGCGCTTTTATAATGAAAATTCACAGTACATACATTTCGACATGTCTAAACCGGAACTACGAAAAAATCTGTACAATAGAAATAATATCTAGTATGTAAGAAAATTGTAAGTAGTCTACATAAGCTTGACGAATAAACAATAAACAATTATTTGATACCCATATTGTAAAAACTAAAATTTTGAGAAGTTTTTCAAAAATACATAGTTTTGTGAAAATTTTCAGTATTTTCAAAAAATGTTGTTATTACATTCGAAATGTATGAAAAAATCTCGGTTGTTTGATGCCCACATTGTAAAAACGGAAATTTGAGTATTTTTTCAAAAATTCTTAGTTTTGTGAAAATTTTCAGTATTTTCAAAAAATGTTGTTATTACATTCGAAATGTTTGAAAAAATCCCGATCGTTTGATACCCACATTGTAAAAACGGAAATTTTGAGTATTTTTTCGGAAATACGTAGTTTTGTGAAAATTTGGAGTATTTTCTAAAAATGTTGTTATTACATCAAAAATGTATGAAAAAACTGATAATTTGATACCCACATTGTAAAAACGGAAATTTTGAGTATTTTTTTCGAAAATACGTAGTTTTGTGAAAATTTTGAGTATTTTCAAAAAATGTTGTTATTACATTCGAAATGTATGAAAAAATCCCAATTGTTTGATACCCATATTGTAAAAATTGAAATTTTGAGTATTTTTTCGAAAAAACGTGGTTAAGTGAAAATTTGGAGTATTTTCTAAAAATTTTGTTATTACATCCAAAATGTATGAAAAAACCTGATCATTCGATATCCATATTGCAATAACAATATATTTTTGGATTCTTTAGAGAAAAAAAAATGCATTTTCAAAATACAGGAAAAATACTTATTTTTGTGAAATTTTTTCATGAAATAATAATTTTAATGGATAACTGACATCATCCCGATTCCAAAACACTATAATTTTTTGATGTTTGCATGATTTTTCATAAGATTAAAGCCAATGTCTCCCATATAGCCAAAAACCCATAAGCTCTATGCTTCAGTTAAGCACTGGGCCGTGCTTAACCGAGGCAGCTGAACGGTGCAAAACCGGGGCAGTGCAAAACCGAGGCGTGCAAAACCGAGGCATGACTGTATCCCTTATCAGCTGTTCAATTTTGTTTTGAATTGGTGAAACGATACAATTTTATGGTTAAATTTCTCACTCTTGACTCTTGACTCTTGACTCTTGACTCTTGACTCTTGACTCTTGACTCTTGACTCTTGACTCTTGACTCTTGACTCTTGACTCTTGACTCTTGACTCTTGACTCTTGACTCTTGACTCTTGACTCTTGACTCTTGACTCTTGACTCTTGACTCTTGACTCTTGACTCTTGACTCTTGACTCTTGACTCTTGACTCTTGACTCTTGACTCTTGACTCTTGACTCTTGACTCTTGACTCTTGACTCTTGACTCTTGACTCTTGACTCTTGACTCTTGACTCTTGACTCTTGACTCTTGACTCTTGACTCTTGACTCTTGACTCTTGACTCTTGACTCTTGACTCTTGACTCTTGACTCTTGACTCTTGACTCTTGACTCTTGACTCTTGACTCTTGACTCTTGACTCTTGACTCTTGACTCTTGACGCTTGACTCTTGCTGTTCACTTTTCACTTTTCACTTTTCACTTTTCACTTTTCACTTTTCACTTTTCACTTTTCACTTTTCACTTTTCACTTTTCACTTTTCACTTTTCACTTTTCACTTTTCACTTTTCACTTTTCACTTTTCACTTTTCACTTTTCACTTTTCACTTTTCACTTTTCACTTTTCACTTTTCACTTTTCACTTTTCACTTTTCACTTTAGTTTTTAGTTTTTAGTTTTTAGTTTTTAGTTTTTAGTTTTTAGTTTTTAGTTTTCAGTTTTTAGTTTTTTGTTTTTAGTTTTTAGTTTTTAGTTTTTAGTTTTTAGTTTTTAGTTTTTAGTTTTTAGTTTTTAGTTTTTAGTTTTTAGTTTTTAGTTTTTAGTTTTTAGTTTTTAGTTTTTAGTTTTTAGTTTTTAGTTTTTTAGTTTTTTAGTTTTTAGTTTTTAGTTTTTAGTTTTTTAGTTTTTTAGTTTTTAGTTTTTAGTTTTTAGTTTTTAGTTTTTAGTTTTTAGTTTTTAGTTTTTAGTTTTTAGTTTTTAGTTTTTAGTTTTTAGTTTTTAGTTTTTAGTTTTTAGTTTTTAGTTTTTAGTTTTTAGTTTTTAGTTTTTAGTTTTTAGTTTTTAGTTTTTAGTTTTTAGTTTTTAGTTTTTAGTTTTTAGTTTTTAGTTTTTAGTTTTTAGTTTTTAGTTTTTAGTTTTTAGTTTTTAGTTTTTAGTTTTTAGTTTTTAGTTTTTAGTTTTTAGTTTTTAGTTTTTAGTTTTTAGTTTTTAGTTTTTAGTTTTTAGTTTTTAGTTTTTAGTTTTTAGTTTTTAGTTTTTAGTTTTTAGTTTTTAGTTTTTAGTTTTTAGTTTTTAGTTTTTAGTTTTTAGTTTTTAGTTTTTAGTTTTTAGTTTTTAGTTTTTAGTTTTTAGTTTTTAGTTTTTAGTTTTTAGTTTTTAGTTTTTAGTTTTTAGTTTTTAGTTTTTAGTTTTTAGTTTTTAGTTTTTAGTTTTTAGTTTTTAGTTTTTAGTTTTTAGTTTTTAGTTTTTAGTTTTTAGTTTTTAGTTTTTAGTTTTTAGTTTTTAGTTTTTAGTTTTTAGTTTTTAGTTTTTAGTTTTTAGTTTTTAGTTTTTAGTTTTTAGTTTTTAGTTTTTAGTTTTTAGTTTTTAGTTTTTAGTTTTTAGTTTTTAGTTTTTAGTTTTTAGTTTTTAGTTTTTAGTTTTTAGTTTTTAGTTTTTAGTTTTTAGTTTTTAGTTTTTAGTTTTTAGTTTTTAGTTTTTAGTTTTTAGTTTTTAGTTTTTAGTTTTTAGTTTTTAGTTTTTAGTTTTTAGTTTTTAGTTTTTAGTTTTTAGTTTTTAGTTTTTAGTTTTTAGTTTTTAGTTTTTAGTTTTTAGTTTTTAGTTTTTAGTTTTTAGTTTTTAGTTTTTAGTTTTTAGTTTTTAGTTTTTAGTTTTTAGTTTTTAGTTTTTAGTTTTTAGTTTTTAGTTTTTAGTTTTTAGTTTTTAGTTTTTAGTTTTTAGTTTTTTAGTTTTTAGTTTTTAGTTTTTAGTTTTTAGTTTTTAGTTTTTAGTTTTTAGTTTTTAGTTTTTAGTTTTTAGTTTTTAGTTTTTAGTTTTTAGTTTTTAGTTTTTAGTTTTTAGTTTTTAGTTTTTAGTTTTTAGTTTTTAGTTTTTCAGCATTTTTTTTTCAATCGTTAAGCTCATCAAACGAACATTCAATCAATCAAACCAAACCGTTTGGTTGCCAGCTAAGTGGCACATTTCCAGTCAATTTTCGAAACAAGTTGCTGTGTACTTAATAAATTTTGCACAAGTTTTCCACATAGCATTTACCTAAATTGACTTCCAAAAAACGTTTGTTTGCACGTGACCGTGAACTTTCAAATTTTAATAACTGAAACGTGTTGCCAGAAGGGCAAAGCAAACTCCCCCTCTCTCTCTGCCATCCGATCTAACCACGTTGTGTCAATATTGACTAATTTAGCTGGGAGCCACGTGAGCACAATAAAAGTGACCGGAAAAGTTTTCCACTGCCTGTCCGGGGGCAACTTTGGCCAGCTTTAGCCTCACTCGATGACGGAGGCTTCAGCTTTCCTCAGGTGGGTCGACCAATTTTCCCTGGGAGAAATATTGCTTTTCGGGTGGGAGTAGGAATTTATTGAATTCGACACATTTCCACAACTTTTCCTCTTCTCCAATTAGGCGGCTTTGTCCGGTCTGTTTGGCCGATATATTGGTTGGAAGGAAAGTTTTCCCTAACGAAGGTAGTTTTCTCAATGGAACTGACCTGGATTGATTGGACTTTTCTTGTGCTTTTGAAGTTGATGACATAAGAAGTAATTTTCAGCAAACAAACAAATGAAAGTGAAATCATCACCCAAACATATGTTCCTCGACTTAAACTCATCATACTTTTCCGCTTGCACCGTGCAATCAGCTCCACTTGAGTGCACCCTGTCAGTGTCATAAATTTCCGCCTTTTTAACCGCGCCATCGTCGTGGTGGTTTTGCGATAATACTCTACCAGCTAGAGCCATCTCTAATCTCGGTTTAATTTTTTCGGCTCACTTTCTTCCCAAAATCTCAGTCTCACCAGAAAAAAAAGCCATCCAACCATTAGCGATAAAGTAGTGCATTTTACGACGACGGTCCTAATCTGTTATCAGCATTTCCCCTCTCGGCGTGTGGCTTATTTTTGGGATGGTCGATTTTCCAGTCGATTGTGTGCAAAGCGGCTGAGTGTGACAGTCGTCGTCGTCTTCGTCGTTGGTTGGCAATTTGTAGTTTTGAGCTGCTGCTTCTTTGCTGATATGCGTTTTATTTGGACCGCCAAAGTTAGAGATGGAAAATAAAAGGAGGAAAATATGAAACTGAATATGAAATGTTCATGGCTGTTTGGGCGCGGGTTGCCGGATTTGTATGGAAATTGGTAGCCAAACACACATTAATTTTTGACTAATGTTACGACTGTTTGTTGGGTTGTTTTATTTGGAAGGCTGGGGGTGTCTTGAGGGAGCGTAGTGAAATGAAAAAATAGACTGAGCTTCTTTTAAAAAATAAAAGTATGTCAATGAAATTATTCAAAATATCTTGTAGGTAGCAATATTTCATTTAACTTTTTATAATTTTGACCAAACAATAAATATCTTTGGATACATTTTAAAAACATTCACATCACATTCAAAATTGGTCAAATTTGTTATGAGTTCACTATAAATTGATTTAGTTTACCGAATATATATGCACATAGCAAAACTTTAAAATTGACAGTTGAGTAAACTTCTTAAAATAAAATAAAAATTCGGATAGAAATCAGTTGATAATTGAAACTTTTTGGCATTTCAAATTCTCTTCAGTTAGTTTGACATCTCATTTCATAAGAACTAAGAATAATATATGCAACGGCCTATGTTGATTTTTAAACAGATTTTATGTAAATTTTTGGAATAAAAGAACGGTCAATGTTTTAATCTTTACCATAAATTAAAATAATAATCATGTATTCATGCAAGAAAATATGAGCTAATATAAATGTTATGTTATATTATACTGACTTTTTTATCATAGCAAAGTCGTTCAGACGGGAAAATTTTATGGAAATTTCTAAAGAAAATTGATTTATACAGTTTCACTTCTTGTCAAATTGTTTGAATTTTTTCATGTGACCTTTGGATTCAATATTTCGTCAACGAAAAAAAAAATGCAATTGATTTTTTATTTGAAAATCCTAAAAAAGTCTCGAATTTTGCCGAGATGGATTGATTTTTTTATTAAGAAGGTTTAAATTTATATTTTTCTTTAACTTCAAGAGCTTTCATATAATTTTCGGTTTTTTTTTGCGGGTTAAATTTGGCAAAATCAGTTTTAGGGGGTAAAACATTGTGACCTTTAAAAAAGAGATTATTTTTCAAAGTATTCAAGAACACTGATTACTATATTTTCTTCAATAGCTTTTCTCAGTTATATTTTTTTTTTAATTTGGCCGAAGAACTGAGCAGGGAATAATAAAACATACTCGCCATGTTTGCTTCTTTGATGTCATCAAATTTCAAAATTATCAAAGAAAAGTGATTTTAAACGATTATTTAATTTTCCAAGGTATAATTCTTATATTTTGCAACGAAGTCAAATTTCATCAAAATTGCCGGGAAGGTCTCAGAATACTAAACATTAACCTGAGAAATCCTGGCATGGTTTTGGACAATCAACAATATTTTTTTTGAATTAATGTTCATAAAGTTTTACCACAAATAAATCAGGAATGATCTTTTTTTATCGTGCAACAAAAAATCGATGAAATTGGGAAAAGTGCTATGATTTATTAAAAAATAGAAATATTTCCAATTTGCGTAATAGAATTCTGAAAATTTTCCTAGAATTGTTGAACAAAAATAGGCCGCCATTGCCAAACCTAGCTTTTATATTGTATTTGATATAACTTTTATGCAAAGCAACAATTTTTTTTAAATAACGACTGCAAAAAAAACATACTTTAAATTTATTAGTACATGTTGAAATTAGTAACACGAACCAAGCATGACTACTTTAAACAGGTTATCTGCGAAAAATCAATTCCTCCTGTTGTTTTGCGATTATTTTCTTTTTCTATTTTGCCATTATTCTGTTCAATTTTTTTCTTAGATTTGCAGAGTTTTAATGCTATTTTCGCTTATCTTTCAAAAGTGTTTATTTTTTTTTCTTATCATAAAGTAACAGTAACTTAAATAGCAACTTACAGTTGATCCATGAGCTTCCGCTAAATCTCAGAGTTATAAAGTTGTCAAATAAGGAAACATTTAAAAACCTACATCTGTTCAGATATTTTTCAAACGATTTTTTCTCAAATAAATTAAAATAATTATTCCTTTACTTTTATTTTTTCTGTCCACAAACAAAAAAAAAGGATTCCGAAATGGTTATCTATTTTGATTTATAGCTTGTGAAAATCATTCGTCCGATATTCTGATTAATTATAAAGTTTGAGAAAAGTTGTGTCGCCTAAAATTAGGAATTTCCAATAATCATACGTCATTGGCTATTTTTACATGTTGTATGTAGATGCATTTAAAATAACGTATTTTATTTTTGATATCAATTTACTTTTGTTGGAACCTATACTCATGTTTGCCCAAAGAGTAAATGACACCATTTAGCTTCTTTATTGATGAACACTCAAAATTGGTAATATTTCCATTTGACCATTGGGGTTATCAGAAAAATAACAAAAAAATGCTTTTTCTGAAAATTATAACTTCTCGTTATTTCAATCACAAATTAATGGGCTCAAGTCGGAATTAAAAAATGATTATTTTAGGACTAAAAATTTTTGGTTGGGCTCCCTGGACAATTTTACATAATATACTCTAAAATGGGAGCAAGACTTTTTTTTTAAAACATGTACTGGGGTAGGCCACACAAGGTCCATGCACTATTTTTGAAAAAAAAAGTTTTTTCAATGGTGTTTAAAAAAATAGTTGCGTTGAAAATTCTTATTTTGAATACCGGGGTGACTTTGATAGTCATAGTTTTTGTTGTTAAAATCAGGTTAAAGGTGTTTCAATTTTATTTTTACGTCGAAAGTACCATCGCTGAGGTTGCTGATATAGTTTTTAACAAAAAAAAGACAATGTTTATATTTAGTTAACTAAGTTTATAAGCTTTTTAACAAAATACATATAAATTTAAGGTAAAATTGGTAAAAAGTCAGAATTTTGCCTGAAATTTGTTAAAAATAGTTTTGTTTATAAAATTATCGATTTATATTGCATTTTAAACTTAAGTCGAAGCACGAATCAAAAGTTTTCACATTTTGTACAAAATTTGTTCTACTGAAAATGTTTTCAAATTTGGAAATTTTATTTAATGATGTGTCAAAAACAGGGCTGTGGAGTCGGAGTCGGAGTCGGAGCCGGAGTCGGTGGAGTCGGGTCTTTTTGGGGACCTGGAGTCGGAGTCGGAGTCGGAGTCGTCAAAACTCGAACAGCTGGAGTCGGAGTCGGAGCCGGAGTCGGCTAAATTTTTTTTAGCTGGAGTCGGAGTCGGAGTCGGGGCCGAAAATTTCTGATAACCTGGAGTTGGAGTCGGAGTCGGAGTTATCTTAAATTCAACAAAAAATATGTTTAATTTTTATTTTCCAGTATTTGTTATAAAACCGCTTAATTCGAAAAACTTCTTATATGTTTAATTGTTTTTCAAGTCGCATGCGCTGCGTTGCCATTTTTCATTTTTATTAGAGATCTATGGTCATTAAATGATAAACCTGTAAATCCACTCTTACACAAGTATGTCAAATCAAAAAAATCAAATTATTCGCTCTACAGCTTTGCCTTGGCGTTCTCGATTGCGAGATTCCTACTCGAAAATAGGTGTTCGAAGGCTTGATTGTTGAGGCAATTGCAAACCTCTTTTTACACCTAAGCTTCCATCCACCCCGGGATTCGAACTGACGACCTTTGGATTGTGAGTCCAACTGCCTACAAGCGAATCCACCGAGGCAGGGCCCAGGGAGACGACTCCTACACCTGGACTGAGCTAACGACCTAACCTTTTTAGGTTAGTCCGGGGCCAACATTTACTTCCCGTCCGACGGAAGGCGTGATCAGACAAATCTCGTCTCGAAAAATGCCACCGGGACCTTCTGGGATCGAACCCAGGCCGACTGGGTGAGAGGCAATCACGCTTACCCCTACACCACGGTCCCGGCTCAAGTATGTATTATCATAATAACTCAAAAAATTAAAAACAATATTGGTTTTGTAGTCAGAATAAATTGATTCTTGACTGTTTCCTTTTGCCTATATTTATGTACCCTTTCAATACAAATTTGACCAAATTTAATTCAGTTCTTTCAGTTCTGAAAAAAGTTTACACACAGTTATCTTATACCCCGATAGCGAATGTCTTGGAAGTTTTAAGTAAATCAATTTTCAGGAAAAAAAAGTTACGAGGTACATAAAAAGTTTAAAAAAATAATAATCACTATTTATGGAAATCGAAAAAAAATCACTGACAGTATAACTCTTCCAACAAATAATCAACGATTTTTACAATCTATTACTTGGAACTAAACATGCACAATTTGTTTATAACTAAGTACAAAAAACTATCAAAAAAACTGGCAACTAATTTTTAAATAATCATTGAATATATTAAATATTATGAATATGAATACAAGGAGACGAGTTGTTCCTTTTAAATCCGCTATATATTTTTAATATCTTGATAGATACGTATTTCGTCTACTACTTGCAGACTTCATCAGTGTTCTATTCTCGACTATTAAATATATCGATTATCTTAATGTTTACTATTTCTCTACTAAAATCTGAGAATGTTGATCCTTAGGCAACTATAATGTCGCATATTATCGTTGAAAAAATCTCAAGATTTCAGGACAGAATAGAATTTCAAGATAACAAATGTATAAAAAAATGATAGGATTTTTTTTTTAATATTATTTAAAATAATCAAATTCAAAATAGTATTCAGCCGGTAATATTTTTCTCATTCTGTTTGTCCCACGCCAATATGATATCCGTGCCCTTGAAATTATTTTATCTGTAGATTTTTGTGTTTATTCAATTTTAAGTTTTTTCATGTATTTTGATGGAGGCGCGACCATTTTTTTATTTAAAAAAAAAACAAAACAAGGTGACTTTGATTGCCACTGTGCTTTTTATAAATGTCAGCCTTAAAGTGAGCAAATTAAATTTATATGTAAATCGATTATTAAGGCCAGCTTTCATTTAATGATCATTCAAAACATAACATATTAATATTTCAGCTTTTAATAAATTTATTAGAAATTTTAGGTTAAGTAAATAAATCCAAATTTACTTACCAAACTGTTCTTCTGAAAATGCCTTCAAAACTGGAGTTATTTTTTGATTTCTGTTTCAATAACTTATTACTAATAAATAATTCTATTTATCAATGTTTTCTAACTAACTTTTGAAACATTTAAAAATATGTGGAGTCGGAGTCGGAGCCAACCATTTTTAGGAAGCTGGAGTCGGAGTCGGAGTCGGAGTCGGCTAATCTCAGAAAGCTGGAGTCGGAGTCGGAGTCGGAGTCGGTTGGAGCTGAGAGCCGGAGCCGGAGTCGGAGTCGGAGTCGGCTAATCTCAGAAAGCCGGAGTCGGAGTCGGAGTCGGAGTCGCTTGAACAATGACCCGACTCCGCAGCCCTGGTCAAAAACACACAACTTTTATTATTTACTAATTTCGTTTACCTTCTCCTAGTGGAAAATTGTCCGAAGAATCCGAAAATGCATTCCGTTTTCCGATTTGAAATCATGTTCATTGAGAAAATCATGACACTTTGAGAATATGAAAATAATGTTATTTATCAACGTTTCCTTAATTAAAGTTAACTTAAATCTTAAACTTTTCAAAATTTAATGAAAACTTCTTCTAGAAGTACCATGAACCTTTCTCTACCCCGGTCAGTATGATTCCATACAATGCCGTGCGTGTTTTTTTTGTACTCTTCATTTTGCGAAAAAATCTCAAACCTATCAAAGTCACCCCGTTTTACGGTACTCAAACAAAATTTGCGAAATTTAACTTATTGCATTTCCATTTCAAAATTGAGTAAGTTAAAAATTAATGCAATTATTTGTACAAATTATGGCATTAGAAGTATCGTTTTTTCATAACGAATATTTTGGTTCCAAAATTCATTGATACATTATTTATTAAAAAACATACATAATAAAAACCAACTAGTAATTACGTCCACGAGAACTTAAGGTGATTAAAATGACATGGATTTATGAAGGCTTACCATCCTAATGGAATTCCTCCCAATCAATTTTGAGCCATTTTGAAATATCGAGTTTTAACTTTTATTCGAAATTGCTGAAAAGTGGTTTGGTAAAAAAAAACAAAAAATGACAGTTTTTTAAATGGAACATCTAATGCGGTTATTAATACTAAAACTCATAAACATTTCTATAGAATTCAAAGTATTTTATTTTGTGAAGCTTAATTTCCTTTTAAAACATGAAAGGAAATTGAACCAGTTCCTTAGAACTGCACATTTCCCCTCAAGTTTACTGGACACTGTTTTGAAGTAATTTTCCGTAACGTCCACAAAACCGCCCACTCACACATTTACTGCCTTACTCCCTCAAGACCACATCCCATCTACCAGTAACTGCAACCGTACAGAGTTAGATGATGCTTGAATAAACTGTTTCCTTTTCATGAGAACAACCAGAGAAGACTTGGTTACTTGCTTGAAGTTCTATACGATGTTTAGTGCCGGCACATTGCAGAGCATATCTTACGATATTCGAGAAACGAACCAGAGTCGGTGGAGCCCCTTGAACTGGGCTGGTATTATGAATGTTACTACCGGTAAACACCCTCGAATAAAGCAAATAGAAATTAATTAAATTTGGTTAGTAAACAGCCTGTACGATTGGGAGCAGAAGGAGTTGCCAGCTTGGAATCGGAAACTGTATCAGGATAAGATACGGTTGTTTTGTTTGGAAACAGGAAGCTAAATGGATTGTATCAGGTGTGGTTTTACTATCGTTTTGAAACTTTGCCAAATTTGTAACCATAATTTCTTAAATTTCAAGAAGTTAATTTTTTTCCAAATTGTACCATTTTTTAACTATAATATTCGTTTTATTTTTAGTGCTGTTGACAATAAATTTGTAATCAAATTTTAAGATCTTTAACTCATTGATTTTGCTTTCAATTTTTAAAATTCCAGGCAATCGATAACTGCTCAAACGTAAATTTCACATGCAATTTTTTTTGCTCATAACGGTGTTGGCTCAAAACTGACCCCTACTTTTCACTTCAAGTGCTGCAGGTGATCGTGACTCTTGTTGAGCTGAGTTTTCCCTTCGCCCTCTCGTCCTTCTGCTGGAAGTTGGCCAAAAATTTGGTATTTCAGTGCACGAGTTTTTGTTTTTTTTTCAATCCCAGCTGGATAAGGTTCCTTGTGAAAGAAGGGGGCTCCTGGCACAGGAAAGCAAACAGATATCTGGCTCATTTCACTGCATATTTTCACCTTTTCAATAATGCACTGTGAAAATGTTTGATATTAACTTGCAGAAATGCAAAAAAAATGAAATTTAATCTTAAACTAATGTAGCTTTTTTGTTTGTAGCTTTTTTGTTTTTTGT
>NC_068938.1:206632834-206658503 GCF_016801865.2 Culex pipiens pallens
ATGGCTTTTCCTAAGCCCGAAAAGGCTCTGAGTCGTGTGGCTTACGCGCATGGGCTTAGAATTGTGACTGACTGTCGTTAAATTTGTTGACGCTGGGCTAAGACAAACATAAACAAAAAATGGGAATTGCTTTTGGAAAGATGACTTTTTTTCTCGCCTTACCTTTCTGGGGTGCGCTAGGTGCAGGTGAAAAGCCACGGCGTGTGTTCTCAAAGTCATCAATTTGTTTATGCTTCAAGGGGTGTTAACCTGGGAAAATATTTGAATGCGAGCGTTGTTTGACAAGCACGAACACGTTAAATGTTTGGCATTGTGTTTTTGAATGCTTGAAATCAATGTTTGATGAAAATTAAAAACAATTGCCATGAAATTATTCTCACATTTACATTTTTTTTGCCAATTTTGTCAATTTTGACAATTTTGAAAATTTTGACAATGTTGACAATTTTGACAATTTTGACAATTTTGACAATTTTGACAATTTTGACAATTTTGACAATTTTGACAATTTTGACAATTTTGACAATTTTGACAATTTTGACAATTTTGACAATTTTGACAATTTTGACAATTTTGACAATTTTGACAATTTTGACAATTTTGACAATTTTGACAATTTTGACAATTTTGACAATTTTGACAATTTTGACAATTTTGACAATTTTGACCATTTTGACCATTTTGACAATTTTGACAATTTTGACAATTTTGACAATTTTGACAATTTTGACAATTTTGACAATTTTGACAATTTTGACAATTTTGACAATTTTGACAATTTTGACAATTTTGACAATTTTGACAATTTTGACAATTTTGACAATTTTGACAATTTTGACAATTTTGACAATTTTGACAATTTTGACAATTTTGACAATTTTGACAATTTTGACAATTTTGACAATTTTGACAATTTTGACAATTTTGACAATTTTGACAATTTTGACAATTTTGACAATTTTGACAATTTTGACAATTTTGACAATTTTGACAATTTTGACAATTTTGACAATGTTGACAATTTTGACAATTTTGACAATTTTGACAATTTTGACAATTTTGACAATTTTGACAATTTTGACAATTTTGACAATTTTGACAATTTTGACAATTTTGACAATTTTGACAATTTTGACAATTTTGACAATTTTGACAATTTTGACAATTTTGACAATTTTGACAATTTTGACAATTTTGACAATTTTGACAATTTTGACAATTTTGACAATTTTGACAATTTTGACAATTTTGACAATTTTGACAATTTTGACAATTTTGACAATTTTGACAATTTTGACAATGTTGACAATGTTGACAATTTCGACAATTTTGACAATGTTGACAATGTTGACAATGTTGACAATTTTGACAATTTAGAAAATTTTGAAAATTTTGAAAATTTTGACAATTTTGACAATTTTGACAATTTTGACAATTTTGACAATTTTGACAATTTTGACAATTTTGACAATTTTGACAATTTTGACAATTTTGACAATTTTGACAATTTTGACAATTTTGACAATTTTGACAATTTTGACAATTTTGACAATTTTGACAATTTTGACAATTTTGACAATGTTGACAATTTTGACAATTTTGACAATTTTGACAATTTTGACAATTTTGACAATTTTGACAATTTTGACAATTTTGACAATTTTGACAATTTTGACAATTTTGACAATTTTGACAATTTTGACAATTTTGACAATTTTGACAATTTTGACAATTTTGACAATTTTGACAATTTTGACAATTTTGACAATTTTGACAATTTTGACAATTTTGACAATTTTGACAATTTTGACAATTTTGACAATTTTGACAATTTTGACAATTTTGACAATTTTGACAATTTTGACAATTTTGACAATTTTGACAATTTTGACAATTTTGACAATTTTGACAATTTTGACAATTTTGACAATTTTGACAATTTTGATTATTTTGACAATTTTGTCAATTTTGTCAATTTTGTCAATTTTGTCAATTTTGTCAATTTTGTCAATTTTGTCAATTTTGACAATTTTGAAAATTTTGTCAATTTTGACAATTTTGACAATTTTGACAATTTTGACAATTTTGACAATTTTGACAATTTTGACAATTTTGACAATTTTGACAATTTTGACAATTTTGACAATTTTGACAATTTTGTCAATTTTGACAATTTTGACAATTTTTGAAGGAATTTTCTGATCAATGCGTTGTCCAAATCCGATTTCTAGTTTACTTTTTTTTACTAAAGATCAATTTCCCAAAATCCATATCTTTTTTTTATATGTTTCAAAGAACAAAAAACCAAACATTTTGAGCCATTTTTTTTTAAATCTGATATTTTATTTAAAAATAGATATTTTATTTAAAAAATAGTTTTTATTGCAAAGTAAAATTTTCAATGTTAAAAAATTCAACAATCCTGACAATTAATGATCTTTTCGAACAAAATATTTTGAAAATTTTGTAAACACGACAAACATTCAAAATGGGCGTAATATTGAATGTTTTGCCCTTTTGAAATATTAGTCTTGATTCCAAAATGTTTAAAATATCACATAAGTTGCTGAGATATTGGCATTAGAAAATGTGTCGAAGTTTGGATGAGACATTTAAATCTTAAATTTTCTTGATTTTTTTTCTTTTTCACTAGCCAGGGGTCCAATCTTCAATGTTGCTTCGGCAATTGGGCAGCTCCCATTTTTTCAGCACTAATGGTCCAATTTTTAAAATCAAGAAATCAATCATTTTCGGACCATTTTGAAAAAAGAAATATTTTGGAATCAAGACTATCATTTTAAAAAAGCCAATATTTTAATATGTTGCCCATTTGCAGTGTAAGTCTTGATTCCAAAATTTTCAAAATATTTTTCGAATAGATCATAAAATTTCAGAAGTTTTTCATTTTTTCACTTTGAAACCATTAGTTAGCTGGTCGAGGCAACTTTTTTCCGATTTTGTGAAAGTTGGCGGAATAAGAGTTCCAAATAAATAAAAATTAGGAATTTTTTAAAGAAATTTTACATTTTTTTTAAGAAATGTCAAAATTGTGATGATTTGGAATCAGATGGCATAGGACAATTACCACTAATAAAATGCTTTTTTTTATTTATTTCATTATTCTTTCTGTTTATACCTAAATATTGTTAAATAATATTTTGATCTATAATTCTGTTGAGGTCACAGTTGGATGTTTTTTTTGTTTAAATAGTTGGATTACTCCCTTTTCCCCAACTTTTTGTCTCAATTCTCGTACAAACTAAGAACACACACACACCACCCGTGGAGCCCATAACAGCTCAATTCGATGCACCACTGGACACCGGGGCGACGGGACTGATCAAACGTTTTAGCCACGAGCTGTGGTCTTCATCCATCGACGTCCCCGATATTGTCACGCCGAGAAAGCTCCGAGCAATCAAAAGTCAACATTTTGGGGAAAAAAGTAAATAAATTAAACTATTAAAACAGCATTTCCCCGACAGTCGTTTGATAGGGCCTTCTTTTTTTTTTGTTGTTGTTGAGGTTCTTCACATATGGGCAGGGCTCGATGATGATGTTCACGTGGCTTGGTGGATCCTACACCTCGCTCGGTTGGTTGATGCCTGCAGGGCCTCTCTAATGGATCCGGGGTTAAATTAGAGAAAACCAGACAAACCCGACAGCTGACACCATGTTGACAATTTAGTGTTAGATGAGGAGGGAACTTTATTGCCTTTGTCTCTGTTTTCGGGTTTTTTTTTTGTCTTTTAGTTGTTTGGTCATTTTTTGTCGGTTTATTTCTTCTAAACTTGTGATCCAACCCGACGGAACAGGCAGTTGGCGCGCAATAACTTTCTTCACACTTCTCCAGGGCTGAAGAAGTTGTTTTTCCCTCATCTTCTTCAACGTAGAAATAGATAACACTTTCGGGTCTAACGTTTTAATCAACCGGACGTATTGGCAGCAGCCGCACAGCTCTTCAAACGAAACCGATCCTTGGCCCTTATCCCTTTTTTCCTTGTTGTCGTCATCAAAAGTGTTACCCTTAATCAAGTTTTAATTAATCTTTCTTTTTTTTTGTCCTGAACCCCCATCCGCCTTCGCAGCTGGAGTGTCTCCGTCACCTTTGACGACGCGTCAATAAATTCAACCCACGCACCGAAGAGGAACGAGGCGAGCAGAAAAGTTACAAATTCATCGATAATGAAGTAAAACACAGCGAGACCAAAGGACCAAACAAACTTGACTTGGCGTGAAGTCAGTCCCGAAGTAAGCGCAACAGCGGGACATCTTCGCGGAAGGACAAGGACCAAGGGTGAAATGTTGAGAAAGTGCCCACGTCCTGTAATGCACTCTACTTTTGTTTGTTATCGGGGGTCGATGTATCTTTTTTTTTTGTTCTGTTTACGGTCCTTTGAAGGTGATAAATTTGCTGTTATCTAAGAGCATTCTGTTTTATTTACGTTCTTTCTTTTTGATTAATTAATAACAAATAATTTTATCTGAGTGAAGTTTTGTAAAATAACAACAGAATAATTTGAAAGACAAATTTTTAAACACGGCTGTATAAAATTAGCTGAAATTGATATGAATATGTTTAAAGTGCGAAAATTAATAATAAAGTCTTTAAAAAAAATGTCCAATAAATAATGAATATTGATCACTAAGCATGTCGTTAAAATCGCAAAAAAAAAAACACACATATCGATACATTTGAGATCTATGATGTTATCCTCGTAAGGGGTAGATCGGGGTTCAAATCCCGGCTCGGATCAACACAACTGGTGATCGTTCCTCTTCTGGAATCGATTGCTTAGTAAAGGGAAGGTAGTGCATCGTCCCAAGCTGGGCGTTCTTTTTTTTGTTTAAGTCAAATTTTCAAAAATGGTGAAAAGTGAACCGTTTTCAATTTTTATTTGCCCTTGAATATTTTTTTCCTCCTCTAAAAAGGAGTATTTTTTAACAGTTGTTATTCTTCTTAAAGATTGGAAAATTTACAACTTTTATTTTTCATAACATTATTGATTGTACCAATATTTATTGAGTTACATATAGCCTCTAAGAGCAAAATGTTTCATCGGGAAATTCTGAGATATCTTTAATTTAAGTTTTTTGTTTTAAAATCCTTAATCATTTATTGTAAACTTTTAAATAACAGTCCAAGAAACTTGTCAGATGATGTGTTTCATGTGTCATTTACTCATCAAAATGTGCAAAATAAGACAAGAAACAACTTTGTAGAAGGTTGCAAACCGCTTAACATATTGAAATGAAAATGAAGTTTTAACCGATTTTTTGAATAAAATGGATTTATTCAGAAATTAAAATCATAAAATCATAAAACATTAAAAAAATATTTTTACAGGAACAAATAGATTATAACATAATTGTTGTGTACAAATAACACCGGTCTGCTCTGATCCAGCTTGGAATTAGCTGATACAACCGAATTTTTTCAGGTTTGAGATTGATGAGGTTTTTTTTCTTGATCAAACATTAACCAGTTGTATGGATACAAAACATGTTAAATTTTAATACTCGAAATTGAACTGCAAAAAACTGTTGTAAGCTTTAGGAGAAATACTTTTCATTTGTATAAAATGATTGGTTTAGTTTTTTTTTTGTATTAAATAATCAAGGAATATGCAATATTTTAGAAGTTTATAAGACTCTCATCTTCAATCTCATCTTTTTAAAAAATGTTTTATTTCCTGATTTTTGTTCAAATAGTTTGGAAATGAAGTTTATTTTTTATTTTTTTTTTTGTTGAAATGATAAATAATATTGTTCGAACAAAAAAAAAGTTTGTGACGGTGTTTCCAGCATTCTGAATTGGAAGACTCGAGTTTTATTGCTACTTTTTAAGTGCACATTCAAAAGTAAACATTTTATAAAATTTTATATTTATTTTATACCCATGAAAATATGACTTTTAAAGCTGAGCAATTCTCTACGAAATCGGTCTTTTTTCTTCAATTTTAATTTTTGTATTTTTTAATCCGGCTGAAACTTTTTTGGTGCCTTCGGTATGCCCAAAGAAGCCATTTTGCATCATTAGTTTGTCCATATAATTTTCCATACAAATTCGGCAGCTGTCCATACAAAAATGATGTATGAAAATTCAAAAATCTGTATCTTTTGAAGGAATTTTTTGATCGATTTGGTGTCTTCGGCAAAGTTGTAGGTATGGATACGGACTACACTGGAAAAAATAATTCACGGTAAAAAAAAATTTGGTGATTTTTTTATTTAACTTTTTATCACTAAAACTTGATTTACAAAAAACACTATTTTTAATTTTTTTTATTTTTTGATATGTTTTAGAAGACATAAAATGCCAACTTTTCAGAAATTTCCAGGTTGTGCAAAAAATCACTGACCGAGTTATGAATTTTTTAATCAATACTGATTTTTTCAAAAAATCGAAATTTTGGTCGTAAAAATTTTTCAACTTCATTTTTCGATGTAAAATCAAATTTGCAATCAAAAAGTACTTTACTAAAATTTTGATAAAGTGCACCGTTTTCAAGTTATAGCCATATTTAAGTGACTTTTTTGAAAATAGTCGCAGTTTTTCATTTTTTTAAATTAGTGCACATGTTTGCCCAGTTTTGAAAAAAATATTTTTGAAAAGCTGAGAAAATTCTCTATATTTTGCTTATTCGGACTATGTTGATACGACCTTTAGTTGCTGAGATATTGCAATGCAAAGGTTTAAAAACAGGAAAATTGATGTTTTCTAAGTTTCACCCAAACAACCCACCATTTTCTATCGTCAATATCTCAGCAACTAATGGTCCGATTTTCAATGTTAATATATGAAACAATTGTGAAATTTTCCGATCTTTTCGAAAAAAATATTTTTGGAATTTTCAAATCAAGACAAACATTTTAAAAGGGCGTAATATTGAATGTTTGGCCTTTGTGAAATGTTAGTCTTGATTTGAAAATTCCAAAAATATTTTTTTCGAAGAGATCGGAAAATTTCACAAATGTTTCATCTATTAACATTGAAAATCGGACCATTAGTTGCTGAGATATTGACGATAGAAAATGGTGGGTTGTTTGGGTGAAACTTAGAAAACATCAATTTTCCTGTTTTTAAACCTTTGCATTGCAATATCTCAGCAACTAAAGGTCGTATCAACAAAGTCCAAATAAGCAAAATATAGAGAATTTTCTCAGCTTTTCAAAAATATTTTTTTCAAAACTGGGCAAACATGTGCACTAATTTAAAAAAATGAAAAACTGCGACTATTTTCAAAAAAGTCACTTAAATATGGCTATAACTTGAAAACGGTGCACTTTATCAAAATTTCAGTAAAGTACTTTTTGATTGCAAATTTGATTTTACATCGAAAAATGAAGTTGAAAAATTTTTACGACCAAAATTTCGATTTTTTGAAAAAATCAGTATTGATTAAAAAATTCATAACTCGGTCAGTGATTTTTTGCACAACCTGGAAATTTCTGAAAAGTTGGCATTTTATGCCTTCTAAAACATATCAAAAAATAAAAAAAATTAAAAATAGTGTTTTTTTGTAAATCAAGTTTTAGTGATAAAAAGTTAAATAAAAAAATCACCAAATTTTTTTTACCGTGTATTATTTTTTTCCAGTGTAGTCCGTATCCATACCTACAACTTTGCCGAAGACACCAAATCGATCAAAAAATTCCTTCAAAAGATACAGATTTTTGAATTTTCATACATCATTTTTGTATGGACAGCTGCCGAATTTGTATGGAAAATTATATGGACAAACTAATGATGCAAAATGGCTTCTTTGGGCATACCGAAGGCACCAAAAAAGTTTCAGTCGGATTAAAAAATACAAAAAAAATCGAATGACCGAAATCCTAGAGAACTGCTCAGCTTGCAACAGTAATATGTAGTACATTTTCATTTTTAAATCATATTTGTATTTATGTTCCTGGTTAATGTTTGTTTAAGAACATATCAAATTTATTCATTAAAATTCAATAAAACCATTCACAATCACAAACCTGCCAAAGTTTCGGTTGAACAAGCTAAATTAGAGCAGACACGTGATATTTGTACACCATAAATATGTAATAATCTAATAATTCTTTTAAAACATATATTTTTACTCTGTTTTATCATTTAAATTTCTGAATAAATTTCATATATTCAAAAACTCAGACAAAACTTATCTTATTTTGCACATTTTGATGAGTAAATGACAAATGAAACACATCATATAATAAGTATTCTGATCTGTTAGTATAAAGTTTCTAATAAATAATATAGAAATTTAAAACCAAAAAACTTAAAATAGAGATATCTCAGAAATTTCCCGATGAAACATTTCGCTCTTAGAAGCATTGGAAAGCTGAGAAAATTTTCTATAAGACACATTTGAAAGTAGCGATGACTATTTTTTCCTGAAAAGTTTGTTCTAGAAAACACGCCGTGGGGGCTTATATGGCGTGATTGTTATTTTGAATAGAAATGCAAAATATTGTGAAGCAAAATTTGAACAAATCAAATTATTCTCCGACAAATCACACAGCAGTTGCCCGGACCCCTATTCGATGTTCGTGAAACTTTGCTCTGAGGGGTAGTTTTGGTCATTGATCACGAATTTGTGGTACATCGATATCTAGTGACGGTGGGGTGGTACGACCCCTTTATTTTTTCAGGATTTTGACTTAGACACGTTTTTCTTTGGTTTGTAGCTAGAAACGGTGAAGAGATAGAAATTTGGTGTCAAAGGGACTTTTACGTAAAATTGGACGCCCGATTTGATTACGTTCTCAACATTCCGAAAAACGTACTTTTCATAAAAGAAGTAAAAAAGAAGTTTTTAAATCGCGGTAATTTTATGGGAAATTTATTGTACTTTTCAAGTCTTAAATAGCCCAGAATGGTCTTTTTTCATTCCGAACAAAAAATGTCATTTAAAATAACGTGTTCTTTGTAACTTTGCAGAGTTTTTTTTTAAGTGTAACAATTTCTACAGAGTTGTAGAGCAAATAAAAAAATGTTTTTTTTTATATATACATAAGGGGTTTGCATGTATTCTTTACGAGTTGTCAGTATTTGGCGAAAACGTTTTTTCAAAAAACTTATGATGATTTGGACCAGTTATTCGAAGTTTTTCATCAAAATTTTGAAAGGGACCATCCATAAATCACGTGGACACTTTAGGGGTAAGCCCTTTATCTGTAAGCCCATACATCCAATTGAAATGTGGTCAAAGACAAACTTATGGGAAATTGGACGAGATTTCCGGTAAAAATATTTTCGAGACTAAAAAATCAAGTCTGTCATTTTTTCAAAAAAAAAAATATTTTTAAAACCTCTGTAACTTCACAAGGATTGGACTTAGGACAATAGTCAATATGGAGACTTTTAAGTAAAATTGTCTGAAGAATCGATTCTCGTGTTCGGTTTTTGAAAATTTTGACGTTTAGAGCACTTATCAAAAAAACAGTTTCAGTAAATGATTTTTGGATTTTTTTAGGTGAGTTGCTCCATCCTGCATTTTTCATGAGTCTTTTTGTAACATCTTAGGCTATTTTCACAAAAATTTGGAACGAAAAAAATCGTGGGCTCACCTTCAAATTGACTTTTAAACTTAAAAATCAAAATCTCATATAAGTGGAGTGTTTTTTTGCTTCAGTGTATTTTTTCGGAAAGCCCGTCAAATTTTCTACAAGTTTGTCTTTGACCACTTTTTAATACGAAGCAACGGCTTCGAGATACAGCAATATTTAAAATTACGAAATACAAAAATATTTAAAACATTTACGCTCTTCTCAAATGTCATTATCAAGTGTAACTGGCTCCATATATACAAAAATGGCTTATATAAACGTAGGAAAACATGTCTACAAAGTTTCATTTAAATCGGAGAGGGTCTAGAAAAAAGTACCTAAACAAATCCTGTTTGGGCTGGAATTGTTCTGCCATTTTCCGTAAATTAACTGTCATTTTATGGGATATTTATTGTACTTTTCAAGTTTTTCTTTTTTTTCTTTCTTTTTTTTTAACCCAAAATTGTATTTTTTTCATTCCGAACAAAAAGTGTCATTTTAAAATAACGTGTTTTTTGTAACTTTGCAGAGTTATTTAAAAAATAGAAAATTGTAAAGCAAATAAAACATTTTTTTAAATAAAAACATAAGGGGTTTGTATGTATTCTTTACGAATTTTCGGAATTTTGCGAAACAGTTTTTTTCAGAGTAAAAGGACATAAACACATTTGCCACTAACTATTGCAAACCGATTTTCATCACTCCGTACCATAGCTCAAAAGATGGATTTACAAATCGAAAATAGGAAAAAATGCCCCGATCCATCTTCGATTGAAGTTATTTTGGATTTGGAATTTGGATTGGGAATTGATACAATTTCTTTCAACAATGATTATGCTAAATAAGACAACGGTTTTGATGGTGAACTTAAAATTTTAAAATATCTTGTTTTCCATCAAAATAGTACAAACAAAAATAGTTTAAAACAAATATTTTGAAAAAAAAAAAAAATATGTCGAAGAGATTTAATTATATCCTATGCATTTTTGTCAGAAATTTTTAATAGAAAATATATATAACTTTTTGCTTTGTTACTCTGTATAAACTGTTGATATTCGGTTAGTCTTTTTTAATTATTTTTTTCTGCTTTTTGTTCTTTTCTTATTCATGTTTCATCAATTTAAATCTTGCTTTTTGTTAATGTTTTTTTTTATTCCAAATGGACCAATTTGTCATTCTTATTTATTGTTGAACATAACAAATGAATTGGATGTATAATACATTTTTCAACGGCCACCAAATTCTGGAATGCAACAAACTATTCAACTTCAGCCAAATCCCATTCACACAATTCAACCATTTCAGCTCATAACCCAATCCGCGGCCGCTGGAAGAAATCGCTGTAATCCGATGTTAACGATGCTCCCCGATTGGAATACCTAATGAGTATCAAGATTATTCTAATTTATATCCAGGTATCGTCTGGCGGTTAAACTGGTTGCACCAGCCTCAGCAGCTACCTGGCACCTGAACCAAAAATGTAGGAAGCATCTTTCGGAATTAACAGGTGGAAAAAGATTGAAAGTTGGACGAAGATTGCCATCTTCGAGGTTTCTTTTAATGTAAGTCGATCTTCGTTCACGGAAAATTTAGAACGGCGATTAGTTTTTATTTCGAGGCTTACTAAATTGGTGAGTTATTTGTTCTAGCATGGCTTCTGCCTCTCTGGTTCGCTCCACACAGTGGCCGTTCACTAAATTGTTGCTTAAATATGATTGCTCGGTTCGTTGAGTTCGGAAAGGTGAAGTCCGCTGGGAAGACTTGTCGACTATCGTTTTTCGGGGCCAAAATATGTTAATTGCCCGTTCTGCGCGCTGCGATCAAGATAAGCGAACCATGTTTAGCAAAACATTAACAGGAATTTAAATTAATAGAAGAAATCCCGCGTTTACGACCACGCTGGTTGGCGTTTTAACGGTAGTCCTCTAGTTCAAGTCCACGCGAAGACTGCGCCGGAGACCCCTGGCTGTGAGTTGAATGAATGGCGCGATGAAATCGGACACTTGCCCATCGCGAGGCCGGACCGCGGTGGCCAAGATCACTGGGTACACGCATTAGCACACAAAAGACCTGTGATCAATCTGCCAGCTCGTCGACGACCTGGGCTTTGGAACTGTCGTCATCGCCGGGTTGTGGTGACGACAGAAAGTTTTAGAGCTGAAATGATAGTAATCAATCAGCAGTAACTCTAGAAACAAAACAACTTACCCAAAAGTCTCGAACTAAATGTAAAATTTCACACTCGCCCCCTAACAAGAACCCCTTTAACCTTTAAAGCGCAATCTTTTGCGCAAAGTCGAGCCCCCTCCTTCGACAGCCCAATTGAGTTATTCCCGACCTCTTTAGCCCACAACTTTATGCACAACTTTTTATCGATTTCTCAGCTCCAGCCTCCAACTTCATCACCACCGGCCTGTGTGGGAAGGGCGTGAAAAAAAAAAAATGGAAAACCCTTCTCGGGGTCGTTGAGAAAAGAAAAACGAAGAAAAAACACAAAATATCACAAAGTCATGGCGCATTAATATTGCAATAACTCGCAAGCCGGTTTTCTTTGAGCGGCTTCGGCTTGGCACCTTACTTTTTTTGCTTGGGTTTTGCGGGATTCCTTGAGGGCACAGCAAAAAAAAAACGCGTTTTTTCAAATATTAATATCAGTTGCATTTGAACAACAAAGATGAATAAACTTACAAATCTTGGCAATGTCAACGTTACATTATTTTTGCTCAAGTCATTTAAATGAAGTTCATTGAAATTATTTTGCCTCGCACAAAAAATCATATAAAAACTCCTTTAAAAATAATATTTTTTTGAATTACCCTAAGATTCCGGAAATGTCTAGACACATTGATTCACAATAAGAAAATGTACACAATAATCTTCTCTTGATCTTTTCAACTAACTCAATCACTCAATATGAATCAGAAATGGATTGAAATTGTTTTTTTGTTTCCTTCATGAATTTAAAAAAAAAACGCTTTGAGGATCCAATATTTTAAATTATTTCTTTAATTTATTAATAGTTTATAAAAACCAAACAAAATCCACCTAGGTGGTTGGTGCCTTCCTCACTTTTTACCAACATTTAGTGATATGATGGGTTTGGACACAAATTCCAGAAATTTGGCAAGAATTTTGAGCACCAAGGGGAATACTCACACTCATACACACACACACACACACAGACTATTGTTCAGTTTTCGATTCTGAGTTTTCGATTCATGAATATAGGTCTACGAGCTGTTTTCAAAAGTTATTTTTTCGAGAAGAATTATAGCCTTACCTCAGTGAGGAAGGCAAAAATAGAAAAATTATGATATGTTTGGCAGGAAAAATATTCGGTCAAATTTTCATTAAATTTGAAGAATCCCACAAAAAACTAAATATTTTGGAAAACTCTTCATAGAATGCTTTCTATAACTTTATATAATTTTAAAAGGCCGATAGTTCCGTCCTTATTGTTGAGACGATAACGGTAACCTATTGTTATCGTTATTTTGATGATTTTTCTAAAATTTACTAAATCGAACAAAATCATACTGTATTTTCAAAGCTTTCATTTAAAACAAAGTTTTTTGCAGGTATTTTTTGTTTCAAAGTATAAACAATCAAAAAAAAGTAATTAAATGCCGTATTTTTTTCGGATGTCAGACGAAACAAAACTTTGAATGCATTATCACTTAATAATAGTTTTGTTTTTCTAATACAACACTCAAATTTCAAAGAAAAATATGACATTTGAAAAAAAAACAAGGTGATGAAAGGATTTTATCATTCCAATAAATATAACTAAGCGAAAAACATGAAAAGTTTCAATTCGTTTGATACCCACATTGCATGTTTAAAAAAATAGTATTTTAGAAACAAAACCGTAATTTGTGTATCATACAAAAACACATTAAAAATTGTAAATGCACTCCAAATATCGCATCGTTTGATAACCAGATTATGAACCATGATGATTTGAATATTTTCGAAAATTACGGTATTTTACAAAACTTTTAGAATTTTGCACAAAATATATGAAAATGAAATAGCGAAAATGCATGCATTTTTTGTGTACTCATGTTGCAAATAATGGAAATTTTTAATTTTTTGTTAGAATACAGTATTTTGCTAAAAAAAAAGCATATTTGAAAAACTACAGAATTTTGTCAAAACTTGTGTATTTTCCAAAAAAATATTTGATAAAATGTCAATGCAAATAAAGTTTTGCTTCGTTTGATACCCAAGTTTCAAATTATAAAAAAATAAGTGTTTTCGACTGAACGATATTTTGTGAAAATTTGAGTGTTTTTTTTTTCTAAATCGTTTGATAAAATAAATTGCAAAAAATAAAATTGAGTGCAAATTTATACAAAAGTACACTTCGTTTGATACCAATATTTCGAATAATTTTGTTTTTCAAATAAATAATTAAAAAAAAAACAGGGTTTTGTGGAAACTTGACCATATTCAAAAAATATGAAATTTATGTTTTTTTTAAATTATATATTCAAACTTTCCACATCATCAACAAATAATTCTAGTGGAATCCGATTTTTCGCCGATAGAATTAACGAAACAATGATAACGATAAACATATCGTTATCGTTTAACGCAATTTGGACAGTCATTCAATAAGTGAAATTAAATTGTTTTTGTTTTAATGGTTTTCAGAAAAAGGCAGCAAACATAAAAATTATAGCAAACTTAATTAAATAAAACAATCATCAGTAACCTAAATATAAACTGAATAAAAAAAAACAAAAGTACCGTAAACTGGGATGACTTTGATAGCCCGGGGTGACATTGAATGAAATTTGATTTGGCCACTTTTTTGATACATCCAATGTAACAGTCACATTTTTGCATATATGTTCGATAATAAGCTTTCCCTTAATGCTTACATACTCAAAATTCTCAAAAATGTTTATATATTAATTTGACGGGCATTTGAAAAACCTATCAAAGTCACCCCGGGCTATCAAAGTCACCCCAGTTTACGGTACCAAATACCTATATTCTAGGAATTTTGGCTCCTTCCTTATTAAGTATTCCAAAAAAACCCGAAAAAGAGACAAAATTCCTAAGATAAAGGAATTTGGTACTATTTTTTTATTTCAGTGTACTTTTTCCCATATGATATGCAGTTTTATAGAATAATATAAAAGCTTAAACTGCTTAGCATTTTCTATCTTTGATGTTTGCAATGCATTAATTCACTTTCTTTTTTTAAAGTTTGAACTATAAAGAAAAAAATGTTCATGTGCTATTAATACATCACTTTTCAAAACCCATGGCATGAAAAATCTATATATTTTCACTGTAAATTTACAAAAAAATGTCCCGCATTTCTTTAAACAATAAACTAACACGTTCATTGTTTCACGACACCTCAAGGTATTTAAAAAAATCACAGCCAAAGGCAAAAATCAATAACCCTTCCAATAATAACCAAAAGCTGTTGAAAAATCTAGTAGAAATCAAACTCACCCTTTAATCCAGATGATTTCTATTTTAACAAGATCCACAAAAATTTGTGAGACAAATTAAAGAAAACCAAAAATGTATTCTTCAAATTATTTTCAAACAAAATATAAGCATGAATATCTTCAACAAATTTTGAAAAAAAAGTAAAGCCAATTATTTAATACTGATAATATTTTTTTACAAATAATAACGTCAAATGAATACCCAAAAATTTCACCGTGCTGTTGGAGGTCGTGGCGCAAAAATTTAATTAGAATTTATGATGCCTTCGTGCCGGCCTTTATCATCAGCTCGTTTTCACGAGAGCCTTCTCGTTTCGTTCCTTGTCTCAATCCTTCCAAGTGATCCTCGCCACCAAGCCCCCAAGAGTCCATCCAACCAACCAATCATCAACAATCTTGCGCGCCCTCTCCTTCCTTTCGGCGGCCGCTTCTCGTTGAGGGTCGACCAAGTTAAGGTACAAGTTAACGTACACTTCCCTTTTTATTCTATCACCTCATTACCGGTTATTATTACCTCTCGCGAGACTCTGGCTCCTTTCCGAACCTCTTCTCAAGAGTCCTGAGATGAGGGGGAGAGGGGAGCGTGAAGAAGGTGATCCAAAATTGGCCCCTCGCGAGTGGCCACCGGCGCTCAAGTGAGCGAAAACCCAGACACGGACAAAGTGTTTACTGCCCGCTCTCCACTCTTGCTCACTCTCTCTCGCCAATCCAATCGGTCGAGCCTCCAGCGACGCAATCTCGTGTGTGTGTGTTGAGCTGAGCAGCTCAAGTCGCGGCGCGCGAAACAAGCTAAAGATGATGCGCCTCGCAGGCAATTAAAGGTTGTTGTTGTTGTTTGTGCCTTCTTTCGGGTTTTCTTCAAAACAACAACAATCTCACATCGGCGGTGGACGCGGCGACGACTTTGGCGCTGTTCGCCGAACGAGAGTAACACCTCGGGATTGACTTTGAATACTGGTGCCATGTGTGGTCAGAGGTTGCGAGAAGGAAACGTTTAAATTATGTAAATATTGTTAAGATTTTTTTCACGTGCAATCCCAATGTCGAAAGAAGCAATTTAAAATCATACTATTTAATTGAAAATATATGACTAAGAGTAGAGTTCCCAGAAAATCACTTTTTTTTGTATTTCCATGTTAACGATAGTGAAAAAGAGTTATGGTCCTTTCAAAATTTTACTTCCAAAAAATATATCCTTACTAAATGTTCTGTAGGTATTTTTAAAAGGGCGTATTATTGAATGAATGGCTCCATTAAAATGTTAGTCTTGGTTTAAAACATTTGAAAATATTGTTTTGGAAAAGATCGGAAAATTTCACGAACATTTCATATTTTAACATTGAAAATCGGAAATTTAAAAAAAACATCAATTTTCCTGTTTTTAAACCTTTGCATGGCAATATCTCAGCAACTAAGGGTCGTATCAATAAAATTCAAAAACCAAATAAAGAGAATTTTCTCAGCTTTTCAAAAAATATTTTTTTTCAAAAGTGGGCAAATATGGGCACATGAAAAAAAAAACAAACATGAAGGGAGGGAGGGGGAGGGTTGTGACATAAATATTTGCAACTGCCTAATTGAAAAATTATGAGCACAGTCACACAATCAATAAAAACCATTTGTCTTAAATAATTTTCAAGTAGGAAAAAAAAAGAAAAAAATCATCGCCGAATGAAACTCATTTTCACAAGTAATGATATTTCGGCAACTATTGGACTCATTTTAATTAACACAAAATAGAAGTATTGTGATATTGTGTAAGTCTTTTAGTTATATATTTTTCCTACAAGTCTTTGATTTGAGAAAAGTCAATGTTTTTAGTTCTCAACGATTGATGAAAATTATATTTTAAAAAGTTAAATTAATCTAAGCACACAAAACCAAAAAAAATCAGCTTGCTATGTGATCAGTTTGATTGCAATTAAGAATAACACTGACACATATGGAGATTGCAAATTTTATATTTCTAATCTTTGTCCTCCCCTGATACCAAATTATTTGAACATTTTGAAAAAAAGACAACTATATCAAAAATTTAAAATTGTAATTTAAAAGAATTTGAAAAATGATTGCTAACTTTTTCAAAACAATTTTTATGCTTTTTTTCATATTTAAAATAAAATTAAGAACTCAAGGACAACTGATCGGAACAAGACATAAAAATTTAGGAAAAAATGATATTTTCATAAATTCATTAAAATAATGCAACTGTAATAATAATTAATAAAACATTTTGTGATACTTGTGGCTTCAAAATTTAGAATATTTGGATTGAAATTTGAAATTTATGATTCATGATTCTTAAAATTTTAAAAAAAACTTAACGTGGTTATTTGTAATCAATTTTATTTTGTGATCGATTTGATATTAAAATTTAAAAAAAAAACGAAAAACCCAAAGAGACTTTAAAGCTGTCGGCCACCATTGCTAGTACACGCACGCTACGGGATTCGAACCAGCAACCTCTGGGTTGTGAGTCCAGTGCGCGGTTCGATTGATCAACACAGGGGCGGGACAAATGTATTTTTTCTAAACAGCTTTAAAATTTTATTTTAATTTTTAGTACAATAAGATGGAAACAATAAGAAGTTCATTCCACTAGTTTTATTATATTTTTTTTTTAAATTTTGAGTTTATTGAAAATTATTTGAAATTTTTGTGAAAAAGTTTTTCCCAAAGAAAATCTTTACAACTTTAAATCTTTTAAAACCAATTATTGAAAACCGATTGAACTGCATTTTGCATTTTCTATTCCAATTTGGCATTGAAATGTTGAAATTCTGGTATGTTTTTCCAATTTTTATTTTTTTTTCTGCCAGAGCTGAGGTCTTATATAAAAGAGCAATTCTCTACAAAATCGGTCTTTTTTCTTAAATTTTAATTATTGTATTTTTTAATCCGACTGACACTTTTTTGGTGCCTTCATTAGTTTGTCCATATAATTTTCCATACAGGCAGCTGGCCATACAAAAATGCTGTATGAAAATTCAAAAATCTGTATCTTTTGAAGGATTTTTTTATCGATTTGGTGTCTTAAACAAAGTTGTAGGTATGGATATGGACTACGCTGAAAAAAAATGATACCCGGTTAAAAAAATTGTGAACTTTTATTTAACTTTTTGTCTCTAAAACTTGATTTTTTTTTTCATTTTCTGAAATGTTTTAGGATGCCAACTTTTCAGAAATTTTCAAGTTGTGCAAAAAATCTTTGAGCGAGTTATGAATTTTTGAATCAATACAGATTTTTTCAAAAAATCGAAAATTTGGTCGCAAAAATTTTTAACTTCATTTTTCGATGTAAAATCAAATTTGCAATCAAAAAGTACTTAGTTAAAATTTTGATAAAGTGCACAGTTTTCAAGTTATAGACATTTTTAATTAACTTTTTTGAAAATAGTCGCAGTTTTTCGTTATTTATAAATTAGTGCCCATGTTTGCCTACTTTTGAAAAAATATTTGTGAAAAGCTGGGAAAATTCTCTATATTTTGCATTTTTGAATTTTGTTGATACGACCCTTAGTTGCTGAGATATTGCCATGCAATGGTTTAAAAACAGGAAAATTGATGTTTTCTAAGTCCCACCCAAACAACACACCATTTTCTTATGTCGATATCTCAGCAACCAGGCGGCCATAAATCGAAAAACCGACATACTCTAATTATTTTTTTGGTATTTTTTTTCGAAAAAAAAAAACATTCTAACTAAGAAAAATCCGGAGTTTGAAAGATGTAGGTTCAAAATTCACTGAATTGCAGACCTTCAAAGGCGAAAATGGTAAGAAAAAACATGTTTTTTGACAAAAAAATGATTATTTTTCATAGTTGTACTGTGTAGCTGTTTATGTATTTTTTCCTGCATCATTATATATATTCAGAAAGGTAATTGATTCAACTTTTCAATAACATTTACAAAACACACTTTTACAGGCTAAAAAAAATAATAAAAATAAAAAGAGATGGATTTTTATTCAAAATTTAGTTTTTTTTTCAACTTTGTTAATGGAGTCCTTTTTTTGTGTGCGTTTGTGCGATCTGAAAATTTTGCAGCTTAAAATTTGAACCATGTCCTAACTTGTCTCCAAATTTTAAAGTGCACTTATGTGCACTTTTTGAGTTATGCCATTTTGAACATTTTGATTCATGCAAGAAAATTAATGATTTCGCGTATACGCTTGGTTAAAATCACATTATTTACCTGCGGAGGCAGAAATGACGTACCTGCTATGTATGTTTTGAAATTGATTTGATATTCATGACTATGTTGGTACTTAGGTACGTTTAATAAAATTAGAAATTCCTATTCGAAATATTTTACAGAAACGATTCGTCGAATATTCATATCAGTTCGTTGTTTTTCTTTTGAAAGTATGGATAATACGATATAACGAAGCACTATTCTGAAAACGTGAGAACTGCTTTCGAGTATATTTGTAAGAATTACAACATTGCAGAACCATCACATGATCAACTCAGGGAAAAACCACAGAGGAAAAACTACGCATGCTGTTCTGTAGCTTCAAAACGAGGTATACAAAAGCCCATAGAAGAAGTTCATATTTTAAGTAATCTAACGACAATCGGTTACATAGTGATTTTGATTTAGAAGAATTTATCGTGGAAAACGTGAATTTTGCAAGTGGATCAACCAAAAACGTGGACGAGAATCCATACAATGTTCCATAAAATAAACCGTCTAAAATTCACACCACACCGCAAAAATCAAATTTTAATTGGAGGGGGAGGGGAGGGTCTTCAAAGAGAGGTGGATTTTAACTCAAGAAAAAGGGGAGGGAGATTGAACGTAAATCAGAATCTTTAACATAGCATAAACCGCCATTCCGTGCATCAAATAGACAGAGCAAGAATATTAAAATTCACCACTTTTATGCATGTGGCCTCAAATATATGAAAAACTCGAAAATTAAACTTTTTTTTTGAAAAAATATCAAATTTCATTTGTTTTCATTATAGTAAGTACAAACAACACAAAAAAGTCACAAAAAAGCAAAAAAATATTTTTGGCAGCTCGCTTATATGGAAATACCCCATAGTGCAATGGTCCGATTTTCAGTGTTAAAATATGAAACAGTCGTGAAATTTTCCGATCTTTTCGAAAAAAATATTTTCAAAATTTTTAAACCAAGACAAACGTTTTAAAGGGCATTATATTGAATGTTTTCTCAGCTCTTCAAAAATATTTTTTTCAAAATTGGGCACGCATGAGCACTTATTTAAAAAAAAAATGAAAAACTGCGACTATTTTCAAAAAAGTCACCTAAAAATGGATTTAAATTGAAAACGGTGCACTTTATCAAAATTTCACAGAAGTACTTTTTGATTGCAAATTTGATTTTACATCGAAAAATGAAGTTGAAAAATTTTTGGGACCAATTTTTCGATTTTTTGAAAAAATCAGTATTGATTCAAAAATTCATTACTCGCTCAAAGATTTATTGCACAACCTGAAAAGTTCTGAAAAGTTGGCATTTGATGTCCTCTAAAACATATCAAAAAATAAAAAAAATTAAAATAGTTTTTTTTGCAAATCAAGTTTAAGTGACAAAAAGTTAAATAAAAAATCACCAATTTTTTTACCGTGCATCATTTTTTTTCTGTGTAGTCCATATCCATACCTACAACTTTGCCGAAGACACCAAATCAATCAAAAAATTCCTTCAAAAGGTACAGATTTTTTAATTTTCTTACATCATTTTTGTAAGGCTAGCTGCCAAATTTGTATGGAAAATTATATGGACAAACTAATGATGCAAAATGGCTTCTTTGGGCATACCGAAAGCACCAAAAAAGTTTCAGTCGGATTAAAAAATACAAAAAAAATCGAATGACCGAAATCTGAGAAAAATGCTCAAAAAAAAAAAGAAAAAAATATTTTCTTGATGCTGCTTAATTAGCCCTCGTTTTTTGAACTCCGTTTTTTGGCTCATTGGAATTTTTAAAGAGATGGAATTTTATGTCTCTTCTATCATATCGAAGAGAACAATGTTTTTTTGAAAAACAATTGTGACTGAAGTTCATTTGAGCAATTCTCTACCAAAACCGGAAATGGATTTTATTTGTATTTTTTTATTTGACTCAAACTTTGTGGGGCCTTCCATATGACCAAATAAGCTATTTTGTGTCAATGGTTCACCCATACAAGTCTCCATACAATTTTGGCAGCTGTCCATACAAAAATGGTTTGTAAATATTCAAACAGCTGTAACTTTTGAGTGAATTTTCTGATCAATTTGGTGTCTTCAGCAAAGTTGTAGGTATTGTTGAGGACTTTTGAGAAAAAACTAGGTACACGGAAAAAAAAATTTCTCTTTACTTTGAAAATTTTTAAATCAAGACTTATATTTTAAAAGAGCCAAACATTGAATATTACGCCCATTTATAATGCTAGTCTTGTTTTAAAAATTTTCGAAACATTTTTTTCGAAAAGATCGGAAAATTTTACGAATGTTTCATGTATTAACATTGAAAATCGGCTGTTTGGGTGAGATTTAGAAAACTTCAATTTTCGTGTTTCTTTTTCTTTAAGCCGCTGTAATTCAGCAACCAGAGGTTCAATCTTCAATTTCTCTTAGACAATTTTATAGCAAATTTTCTGAACTTTTCTAAAAAAATATTTTTAGAAATGGTCACTCATGGTCACTATTTTTAAAAATTGAAAAACTGCAAATATTTCGCTAAAATCAAACTTTTGGTTATACCTTGGCTATACCTTGAAAACGGAGCCCTTTATCAAAAAATCAGTAAAAAACTTTTCGATTGCAAATTCAAATTTGCATTAAAAATAATGTCAAACTTGTTTTTGCATAAAACTTCGATTTTTTCCAAAAATCACTATTTTTTCAAAAATTCATAAATCGGCGGCAGATTTTTTGACCATGTTTCTCTATGGCTCAAAAGTTGTGAATTTTTGTCCCCTAAAACATATCAAAAAATCTCGAAAATCAAAAATACGTATTTTGGGAAATTGAGTTTTAGTGCTAAAAAAGTTGAGAAAAAAATTTGCAATTTTTTTTCCGTGTACCTATTTTTTTCTCAAAAGTCCTTAACAATACCTACAACTTTGCCGAAGACACCAAATTGATCAGAAAATTCACTCAAAAGTTACAGCTGTTTGAATATTTACATTTACATGTTTGAATATTTTACATACCAAAATTTGCAATTTTTTTTCCGTGTACCTATTTTTTTCTCAAAAGTCCTTAACAATACCTACAACTTTGCCGAAGACACCAAATTGATCAGAAAATTCACTTAAAAGTTACAGCTGTTTGAATATTTACATACCATTTTTGTATGGACAGCTGCCAAAATTGTACGGAGACTTGTATGGGTGAACCAATGACACAAAATAGCTTATTTGGTCATAGGGAAGGCCCCAACAAAGTTTGAGTCAAATCCAAAAATACAAAAAATAAAAATGGTCGAAATCGGCCGATTTCGTAGAGAGTTGCTCATTTGTATCAATTGTTTGGTTTAGTACTCACCAATACCAATAACTTTAAGAAATTCATTCTAAAGATTCAGATTTTTGAAATTTACAAAATTTCCGGTAAAACGAAAATATTAACAACAGTAAATACCGGAAATTTGCAAGAAATAGGACGCTCCAGAAGCAATTGATTTTTTATTGAATAATTTGATATTTATACTCTTTGATTTTTGTTTTATTGTTGTTGTCAATAGCTAGAAATTCATGTTACTAAGGAAGGCACATTTTCTCGTAATTTTTTGAATGTAATTTGTTTAATCATTACACTCTGATTTGAACTATTGGGCGATAATTGCACTTGCACTTTTAATCAATATTTTCAAGTTATGAATGATTCCATTTGGTTGAAATAACTGTATATTCTTATCGCCTCTTCAAAAAGTTATAACTGTATTCAAAGAACCCCTGACCAACAAAGGTGCGGCTTAACCCGCCTGCCCTGAAGCGATGTTCTCTCGAATCCGTGGTCCACCAAACGCCACAGTTTCGGAAAAAAAGAAACAACAACAACATCGCCGTCCAGCATCCTCCAAGTCTTCGAGATGCAGAAATTGGGTGGCGGAAAAAGGGGGTTCCGAACGACGACGAACGTGTGGATAAAATTCCACCTTGCGGGCCCCTTAACTGCATCGGCACGACCGCGGATTGGATTTCCGAGAGTTAGCCTTCTTCTCGCTTCCAACCCCAAGTTCCAAGCTCCTCACATTTCTTGGAGGAATTTCTTCCGACGGCCTGGGGGCAAAGGGGCGAACGAAACACTTGTAGTAATTGATGTAAAGTGGCGTTAGAGATCGGTGCGCGTGATTTGGTCGGGTTCCCAAAGGCCGCGGCTTCGAGGCTGGTCAATCCCGACGGAGAAGAGCGTGTGAGCATCGGTTGTCAGTTTCGCGCGATGTAGAACGTGAAATTGGTAATACCTGCGGGATGAACCTGGCTTGGTGCTGGATCAAGGAAGGTGCATGCGAACATGTATGTTGGGAATTCTTCGTAAAATACCTACATGAAAAAATGTACGAAAATGACAAAGTTTTCTTAACCATTATGACATCAATTCGTAACATCACGAAAAAATCTGTCAAAAAATATTTAAATTCGAAATTTACCCAAGATTTGAAACAGTACAAATTTTTTAAGGAGAATTTCTCACATGATTAGCCAAGATGCCATCAGGCTCGTCGAAAGAGGCATTTTTGCTGTGAAAAAAAAAAACGAAACCCCTCCTGTGCTGGTGCCTCGCTAATCAGTCAGGTTAGGCGCTCACGCAGTGCTAAATCAAGGCCCCCCTTCATCTGCGGAGTGAAATAAACACTGAAATCGATTTTCATTATTATTATTATTGTGGCACATATTCAACGCCACCTACCGGAGTCAACCTCGGGATGGACGTTGGGGCAAAACCTTGAAGAAGCGTTCCGCTGATTTGTTTTTTTCCTCCACCACGTTCAGGGATGGAGCTGGAAGCTGCGGGATCTCGAAAGAAATGATCTTCTGATGATGATGCTCCCTGTGAAGCGGTCTTGAGCGATTAGGGTTTAGAAAGTTTAGGCCAAAGTGTGCGGATAATAATTTAACTAGATAATGGTGCTCACTGGCTATAAGTTTTTTGAAGTTTTGGATTTGAGCTACATTTCGGAGGAGTTATTTTGATCTGATAGAACCATAGTTTTTAACAAACAAACAACAAACAACAAACAACAAACAACAAACAACAAACAACAAACAACAAACAACAAACAACAAACAACAAACAACAAACAACAAACAACAAACAACAAACAACAAACAACAAACAACAAACAACAAACAACAAACAACAAACAACAAACAACAAACAACAAACAACAAACAACAAACAACAAACAACAAACAACAAACAACAAACAACAAACAACAAACAACAAACAACAAACAACAAACAACAAACAACAAATGCTTCTGAGCAGTTCTCTACGAAATCGGTCTTTTTTCTTAAATTTAAATTTTTGTATTTTTTAATCCGACTGAAACTTTTTTGGTGCCTTCGGTATGCCCAAAAAAAGTCATTTTGCATCATTAGTTTGTCCAAATAATTTTTTATACAAATTTGGCAGCTGGCCATACAAAAATGATGTATGAAAGTTCAAAAATCTGTATCTTTTGAAGGAATTTTTTATCGATTTGGTGTCTTCGGCAAAGTTGTAGGTATGGATATGGACTACACTGAAAAAAATAATACACGGTAAAAAAAAATTGGTGATTTTTTACTTAACTTTTTGTCACTAAAACTTGATTTGCAAAAAAAAAATACTTTTTTTAATTTTTTTTATTGATATGTTTTAGAGGACATCAAATGCCAACTTTTCAGAAATTTCCAGGTTGTGCAAAAGTCTTTGAGCGAGTTATGAATTTTTGAAACAATACAGATTTTTTCAAAAAACCCAAAAATTGGTTGCGAAAATTTTTCGACTTCATTTTTCGATGTGAAATCAAATTTGCAATCAAAAAATACTGCAGTGAAATTTTCATAAAGTGCACCGTTTTCAAGTTAAATCCATTTTTGGGTGACTTTTTTGAAAATAGTCGCAGTTTTTCATTTTTTTAAATTGGTGCACATGTTTGCCCACCTTTGAAAAAAATATTTGATACACTCGTGAAATTTTCCGATCTTTTCGAAAAAAATATTTTCAAAATTTTTGGATTTTTTTTGAAAAATTAGTATTGATTTAAAAATTCATAACTCGCTCAAAGATTTCTTACACACCCTGGAAATTTCGGAAAAGTTGGCATTTGATGTCCTCTAAAACATTTAAAAAAATTAAAAAAAATTAAAAATTGTGTTTTTTATGCAAATCAAGTTTTAGTAATAAAAAATTAAATAAAAAAATCACCAATTTTTTTTACCGTGTATCATTTTTTCCAGTGTAGTCCGTATCCATACCTACAACTTTGCCCAAGACACCAAATCGATCAAAAAATTCCTTCAAAAGATACAGATTTTTGAATTTTCATACATCATTTTTTTATGGCCAGCTGCCAAATTTGTATGGAAAATTATATGGACAAAATAATGATGCAAAATAGCTTTATTGGGCATACCGACGGCACCAAAAAAATTTCAGTCGAATAAAAAAATAAAAAAAATCGAATGATTGAAATCTGAGAGAACTGCTTT